>NC_037682.1:46829711-46987732 GCF_003255815.1 Theropithecus gelada | reverse complement strand
GGCTGGAGTGCAGTGGCCGGATCTCAGCTCACTGCAAGCTCCGCCTCCCGGGTTCACGCCATTCTCCGGCCTCAGCCTCCTGAGTAGCTGGGACTACAGACGCCCGCCACCTCGCCCGGCTAGTTTTTTGTATTTCTTAATAGAGACGGGGTTTCACCATGTTAGCCAGGATGGTCTCGATCTCCTGACCTCGTGATCCGCCCGTCTCGGCCTCCCAAAGTGCTGGGATTACAGGCTTGAGCCACCGCGCCCGGCCTAGCATTGTTTCTATAGATACTAAATTAACTAAAAGTATTCCTTATGGGAAACGAAGGGATGGGCTGAATTAAAGGAGTAGGTTGGGCTAGTTAACTGCACCAGGAGCATGTCCTTAAGGCACAGATTGCTCATGCAATAGTTTGTGGTTTAATAATGCCTTTAAGGGGTTTTCCGCTCTGGGTGGGCCAGGTGTTCCTTGCCCTCTCTCTGGTAAACCCACAACCTTCCAGCATGGGCGTTATGGCCATCTTGAACATGTCAGAGTGCTGCAGAGATTTTGTTTATGGCCAGTTTTGGGGCCAGTTTATGGCCAGATTTGGGGGGGCCTGCTCCCAACATGTCCCTCCTTCTTTGATTTGCAAATTGATAAAAGCAAAGGCAGCTTTGTCACAGTGAGCTACTTCTCGCAGGAGTCAGGATACACATCTGCAGACTATACAAAGACAGACAACGCAGATTAAAAGTGCAGTCATTGAAATCACAGAGCTTTCAAGTGTTTTTATCCATTTTAATGGGTTACTAACTGCTAATTTGTCTGTAACTCCTTTAAGCACTCCAGTTCTTGGCATTAAGGTCAGGTGTGCCTGGGATGCTTTAAATATTTGTTCTTTAATTTTGCAATATCCAAAGACAAGTTTGTAGAGTGTCTTTCTAGATGCTTTTTTATTCTTTCTCAAATTTTGATCTTATTAAGAGCTATTAATAGTTTCCACACATCCTTATGTTAAGCCCCTAGAGTGGGTCATATCATTTGAGGTTGAGGTGCCACTATACCGCCATGTTTCCAGATAATAGGAACTTTTTTGTACTTTTTATCATTTCTACTATCTGACCGTTTTGTTCAGACCAACTGAATACAGTGTGGCCGTGGCATGCAGACTGAGAGGTGTAATTCAAGCTAAACATCCCCTTAGCGTACCAGTTAGTAATGATTCCATAGGAATTGTTGTGCAGCACCTCTACCTGTTCTGCAGTGCAATCTTCCTAAACAAGTACTTTCATTATTTCTGGCCAGGTTCTATTTTGTTTATAAATAGGTTTTTGAGGGTGGTATGCCTCAACTATAGGAGCAGATTTATTATGATAAATACTGAGATCAGAAAGCATGTGTAACTGTGTCATAGAGTGATTAAATCCAGGCATTATTACCAGCCAGATTGATAAATATGCCCAATAAGTATAATTGTTCTCTGTGTCAGCCCTTGTTGAAGGAATACTCTTGGCAGTGGTGATAACTGCTATCATAGCTACTATTAAATTATTCATTATGACTGGTTGTGCTGCTTTCCTCAGGTTTTCTTCCACCATCTGTGACAGCTTCTTGATCTGTCCCCAGGTGGGTGGCTGTGTTTGATGGGTGTTGCTCATGACAGTTGGTGTCCTCCTCAGCATCAGTCTCGACATGGCTGCAACCGGGGGGTCCTCGGGATCCTCCCGGAATCTCTTCCTCAGCATCTGGCTCATGATGAGGTTTCAGGTGTCTTGATGGTATCCAAATTGGCTGTTGATTTTGGCCTGGAGAAACGCAGCATAACCTCTACCCCAAGTTATTATTTTACCTATTTCCCATCTTTCTGTTATTGGATCTGTCTACCAAATCAATTGTTCTGCTTCTGTCTTTGCAGCTGGTTTCTGTATATGTTGTTCAGCTGCTAATAACATCTGGCCTTTGGGCAGGCTCAAAAAATTTAAAGTTAATAATGCTAGATTCAGTTGCATCCGTGGGGTTCCATATTCTCTGTCTCCTCCTTTCTGCTTTTGCTACTGCTGTTTTAGGGAAAGATTCATTCTTTCCATGATCACTTGTCCTTGAGAATTGTATGGGATACCAGTAATGTGTTTAATATTCCACAGAGAAAAATGTAGCTAGAGCTTGGCAGTATAGCCTGGGGCATTATCTGTTTTAATAGAAGCTGAAATGCCCATCACCACAAAACACTGCAAAAGATGACGTTTAACACAGGCAGAAGACTCTCCTGATTGGCATGTAGCCCAAAGTGAGAAAAGGTGTTCATATATACATGTACATAAGCTAGTCTCCCAAATGAGGGAACATGTGTGACATCCATTTGCCAAAGAGAGTTAGGTTCTAATCCTCAAGGATTAACTCCTCCTGTAAAAGATGAGGAGTGTAGCATATGGCAAGTTGGGCATCACTGGATAATATTTTTGGCCTCTTTCCAGGTAATGCTGTATCTGCATTTGCGACCAGAGGCATTAACATGGGTTAAATTGTGAAAGTGTCTAGCATTAGATATTGCATTAGCAACTAGGCGATCAGCCATTTGATTCCCTTCAGTCAAAGGTCCTGGAGGAGGTGTATGGGCCCTAATGTGAGTGATGTAAAAAGGATGCATTCTACTTCTAACTGCTGTTTGCAATTGGGTAAATAAAGTCATCAGTTGTTCATATTTATGAAATCATAACTGAGCATTTACAATTAACTGTGTGGAATGAATCACATATAGAGAATCAGAAATCACATTAATAGGCATATCAAAAGCAGTCAACACCTCAATTGCAGCTACAACCTCTGCTTTTTGAGTTGAAGTATAGGGCATCTGGAAAACTTTACTTTTTGAGCCAGAATAAGAAACTTTACCATTACTAGACCCATCTGTAAAAACAATGAAAATGCTTAGCAAGCTGCAGGTTGTTTACTGCAGGAATTGTAAATGCAAACTCTTCATAGTCTTGCTCAGCTAAAGAGATAGTAAAGAAACAGTCTTTTAAATCTATGACTATTAAAGACCAATTTTTTGGAATTATAGCAGGAGAAGGCAATCCTGGCTGTAATGCTCCCATAGGTTGTATAACTGAATTGATTGCTCTTAAGTCAGTTAGCATTCTCCATTTACCTGATTTTTTTCTTAGTTACGAAAACTGGAGAATTCCAAAGGGAAGATGTTGGAACTATGTGCCCATTTTCTAATTGTTCAGTAACTAATTTCTCTAAAGCCTCCAGTTTCTCTTTACTTAGCGGCCATTGTTCTATCCAAATTGGCTTATCTGTTAACCATTTTAAAGGTATAGGTTCTGGAGGCTTAACAATGGCTGCCATCAAAAATGATATCCTAAACCTTGGCGGGAACTTTGTCTTTCCACTTGAAGCGGTTCTTTTAAACCTTGCAAGTTTTTTTCTAGTCCCATACCAGGGACATACCCCATTTAATGCATTGTATGTTGACTTTGAGGGCTGTATAATTGTTCTGGAATTAGAACTTGTGCTCCCCATTGTAATAAATCTCCCCCCCATAAATTTATAGGTACAGAAGTATAATTGGTTGAATAGTCCCAGGTTGTCCATCAGGCCCTTCACAATGCAAAATGTAACTACTTTGAAATACTTCAGTGGCTTTACCAACTCCAACTATGTTAGATTGAGCGGGTTGAATTGGCCATGCAGACGGCCCGTGCTGTAGAGAAATGATTGAAATGTCCGCTCCTGTATCTACCAAACCTTTAAATTTCTTTCCCTGAATAGTTATTTCACAGGTAAGACGTTTATCAGTAATTTGATTTTCCCAGTAAGCTGCTTTGCCTTGTTTATTTGTTCTTCCAAATCCTCCTGTTAATTTAATTTTACCTTTTCCCATTCCTACATATGGCACAATCCAGGAGCTGTGCTGTACACTCTCCTGGCTCTGCTTTCCACGGAACAGAAGTAGATATAACAATTTGAATTTCCTCATAATAATCTGAATCAATGGCTCCTGTATGTATTTGTACCCCTTTAAAACTTAAACTAGATCTGCCTAGAAGTAATCCTTTTGTCCCCACTGGCAAGGGTCCACAGACTCCTTTTGGGACCTTTTGCAGAGGTTCCCCAGGCAGAAGGCTCACAGCTTTTGTGCAGCATAAATATACTGCGACACTACCAACTGTGGCGGGGGACAGACAATGTACAGGGGTGAGAGAATGGCCTGAACTGGAAATGCCCCAGTTTAGAACGGGGTGCAGGACGGGCCCCTCATGGCGTTTCCCAAAATTGGGTTCCCTTCTTTTTTTTTTTTTTTTTTTTTTTTTTTGAGACGGAGTCTCGCTCTGTCACCCAGGCTGGAGTGCAGTGGCCGGATCTCAGCTCACTGCAAGCTCCGCCTCCCGGGTTCACGCCATTCTCCTGCCTCAGCCTCCCGAGTAGCTGGGACTACAGGCGCCGCCACCTCGCCCGGCTAGTTTTTTGTATTTTTTAGTAGAGACGGGGTTTCACCATGTTAGCCAGGATGGTCTCGATCTCCTGACCTCGTGATCCGCCCGTCTCGGCCTCCCAAAGTGCTGGGATTACAGGCTTGAGCCACCGCGCCCGGCCGGGTTCCCTTCTTTATCAAACTTAGAGTGACACTGATTTGCCCAATGTTTTCCTTTTTTACATTTTGGACATATTTCAGGTTTAGCAGTTTTCTTTTTTCCCCTATCTGGCAGCCTGACTCATTGATTTTTTTTTTTCTACGTTCTTTTTTAGTGTGTCCATGCTTCCCACAGTTAAAACAAGCTCCAGGAAATGGAGTATTTCCTTTATCCACTCTCAGTCCTGCCATTGCCTTTGCCAACAAAGTAGCTGTACACAGATTACCTCTGATACCATCACAGGCCTTGATATAATCAACTAAATGTGCTTTTCCGAATTTAAAAGGAGAAGGCTCAAATGTAGCTATAATATTTCCCTGTTGATCTGGGGGGGTGTATTCTAACAGGGAACTGCCAAGCCTCTAAATCACCCTCTCATTGAGCTTGCTGAATTCTTGCCTGAATAGAACTAAGAGTGGTTGGTTGCTCGAGGTGCTGCTTGACCAGTCACTGGGGCAACTACTTTTTGTTCAGTGTCCTCCGGAAAAGAAAGATCTGGAGGCTCATTTTCTTCAAAATAATAATGAGGGGGTGCAGAAGGGTAGGGATGAACCTCTCCCTCCTTTGCCGCTTTAGCTGGCAAACAAACCTGCTCTGTAACCTCTTCTGTTACTTTGCCACACTCTCCTTCCTCCTCATCATCAGTGTGAAAAAGTACCAACAGGGAATGAACCATACCCCACACTTGTCTCATTGTTACCCTGACACTTCTGAGCTCCCCTTCTTACTCACCATGGGGATTACTTTAAGAGTACTCGGGTAGGCCGGGCGCGGTGGCTCAAGCCTGTAATCCCAGCACTTTGGTTGGCCGAGACGGGCGGATCACGAGGTCAGGAGATCGAGACCATCCTGGCTAACACGGTGAAACCCCGTCTCTACTAAAAAATACAAAAAACTAGCCGGGCGAAGTGGCGGGCGCCTGTGGTCCCAGCTACTCGGGAGGCTGAGGCAGGAGAATGGCGTGAAGCCGGGAGGCGGAGCTTGCAGTGAGCTGAGATCCGGCCACCGCACTCCAGCCTGGGCGACAGAGCCAGACTCAGTCTCAAAAAAAAAAAAAAAAAAAAGAGTACTCGGGTGTCCTCCAGCTACTTTCACTTTCTCCAACCGCTGCTCTGGCAACCCTTCGACCTGAATTCGAGCCCCCATGATGGATGCCACTTGCGGAGACCACCTCGGTTGGGGAGATCCTAACCCAGCAGCACTAGAGGAATTAAAGACACACACACAGAAATATAGAGGTGTGAAGTGGGAAATCAGGGGTCGTACAGCCTTCAGAGCTGAGAGCCCTGAACAGAGATTTACCCATGTATTTATTAACAGCAAGCTAGTCATTAGCATTGTTTCTATAGATACTAAATTAACTCAAAGTATCCCTTATGGAAACGAAGGGATGGGCTGCATTAAAGGAATAGGTTGGGCTAGTTAATGGCAGCAGGAGCATGTCCTTAAGGCACAGATCACTTATGCCATTGTTTGTGGTTTAAGAACACCTTTAAGCGGTTTTCTGCCCTGGGTGGGCCAGGTGTTCCTTGCCCTCATTCTGGTAAACCCACAACCTTCCAGCATGGGCGTCTTGGCCATCTTGAACATGTCAGAGTGCTGCAGAGATTTTGTTTATGGCCAGTTTTGGAGCCAGTTTATGGCTCGATTTGGGGGGCCTGCTCCCAACAAGATGATCTTCAAAGAATAGGGAGAATATGTTTTGTTTTTTTAAGAGCAGGGGATTAATGATTTGGAAGAAGCGGGCAGGCGTGGTGGCTCACGCCTGTAATCCCAGCACTTTGGGAGACTGAGGTGGGTGGATCACTTGATGTCAGGAGTTTGAGACCAGCTGGTCAACATGGTGAAACCCCGCCTCTACTAAAAATAAAAAATTTAGCTGAGTATGATGGTGCATGCCTATAGTCCCAGCTACTTGGGCGGCTGAGAAAAGAGAATCGCTTGAACCCAGGAGGCGCAAGCTGCAGTGAGCCAAGATCGTGCTGCTGCACTCCAGCCTGGGCAACAGAATGAGACTCTGTCTCAAAAAAAAAAAAAAAAAAAAAAAGATTTGGAAGAGGCAATGAAGAGTACACAATGGATACCACACACCCCTTCTTTTCTGAGGATGCAGAACCTATGGGACAATAAGCAACTACCCCTCTAGGACTCCAGAGAAAGAGTCAGGGAAGTGTCAAATGAGTAATCAGTGAAGAGACTGAGTAATATGGGAATTTAATAGCCTTTACCGAACAAGTCAGTGGAAGTTATATTTTAATTTAATTTTAATTTTGGGGGGAGGGATGAAGTCTCACTCTGTTGCCCAGGCTGGAGTACAGTGGCTCAATCTCAGCTCACTGGAACCTCCACCTCCTGGGTTCAAGCGATTCTTGTGCCTCAGCCTCCTAAGTAGCTGGGATTACAGGCACGCGCCACCATGCTTAGCTAGTTTTTGTATTTTTAGTAGTGAAGGGGTTTTGCGCTGCTGCCAGGCTGGTCTTGGACTCGTGACCTGAAGCGATCCACCTACCTCGGCTTCCCAAAGTGCTGGGATTACAGGCGTGAGCCACTGCACCCTGCTGAGTTATATTTTATAGGGAACATTTAAACATTTGACATTACAAGCAGAATCATTTGTATATTCTTATTTTTTCTTTCTTTCCCAGTTAATTCACTTTTACTACTACACATTTTCGCCAAATCAAGGTGTGCAGAATTTCTTTCTTTTTTTTTTTTTTTTTGAGACGGAGTCTCGCTGTGTCACCCAGGCTGGAGTGCAGTGGCGCGATCTCGGCTCACTGCAAGCTCCGCCTCCCGGGTTTACGCCATTCTCCTGCCTCAGCCTCCGAGTAGCTGGGACTACAGGCGCCCGCCACTGCGCCCGGCTAGTTTTTTGTATTTTTAGTAGAGACGGGGTTTCACGGTGTTAGCCAGGATGGTCTCGATCTCCTGACCTCGTGATCCACCCGCCTCGGCCTCCCAAAGTGCTGGGATTACAGGCTTGAGCCACCGCGTCCGGCCCAGAATTTATTTCATTAACACATTAACATTAATGTGTTAACTGGATTTTTTTTTTTTTTTGTCAAATAAGTAGGGAATTCTCTTTAAACCATCTCTGTATTTCACAGCCAGTCCAAGAGCAAATGAGAACAAATTCTAATATATCCAGGGGAAATTATCACCAACTAGGCATAAAGCTCAAAGGGAAAAGGGTAGGCTGAGGGAGCTAGCAGCAGGTCACAGTTAGCACACAGGGCCAGGCTTGGTCCCAGGATTCAGGCAGGAGCCCTTGTTCCCAGCCCCGCCCAGCAGTCCTCAGATGGCATGATGGATCGACATGAATTCTCGAGTTCCAGTCTGAAGTGCCTCTTCTAGAGAGAAGAGAGATGACAGGAGGTAAAGGGAAACAAATTCTGGAAATACCAGTAGGGAAGCAGAGGGACTTCTTCCCCTGCCACCGTCAGAGGCCTTGCCTCTGATTACACCCGTGGAAGCTCATGTTAAAGCTTTGAATGTCACAGAGTTGGCAACAGAATGATCAAGGATCAGAGAGGGAGTTCGAGACCAAACCTGGGCAACATAACAAGACTCCATCTCTATAAAAAATGGAAAGAAAACTAGCCAGGTATGGTGGTGTGTGCTACTTGGCAGGCTGAGGTGGGAGAATTGCTTAAGCCCAGGAGGTCCAGGCAACATTGAGCTATGACTGCACCACTGCACTCCAGCCTAGGTGACACAGTGAGACATTGTCTCCTAAAAAAAAAAAAAAAAAAAAAAAGATAGGGAATTTGAGTATGACTGTGGCTGGAGCCTGGCTGAATAGTGTGGGTTGACAGTCTGAAAAGACAGTGGCTTTCCACAGCTAGGCAGATGCCAAAGTGGAAGGAACGTAAGTAGTTCCTGGCAGGGCGCCCTCAGGGGTGACGCTTGGCTGATCTGATGGTGCTTATGGGGTTGAGTGTAAACTGGCTACCAAAATGAGGGAGCTGGACTATGCTAGAGGAGGTAACCAGAGAATCCCTCTGTGGGGAGAAGTTACTAGAGCAAAACAGGAACAAGGGGCACACCTTGTGCTCCTGAGGAGAGCCCCAGAGATGGTGAGAGGGAAGCATGGCTGATTAGCACCCGTGGGCTCTGTAGCTTGGAAAGCTGTGAGGCACTGTTCCAGAGTCAAGGAGCCTCCCCTCTTCCTTCAACACTATTCCTGGTAACTGTTTATAATCAGTCCTGGAGAAGAACAAGGCCCTCCCATCTCCCACAACCCCAGACTCAGCCCCAAGGAGAGGGGTAAAGAGTGATGAGTGGTAGGAGGTAGGGAAGTGTGAGACGTCTACTGGGTCTTCTTTTGAAATTTTTTTAATTTTAATTTTTTTGGTATCTATTGAGTCTTCTAGTCTTCCAAGACCAGGGAGGGTAGTATGCGGGTGGTGGAGGCTGGTACATGTGCATGTAGATGTTGTGTGAGTTGCCCAGGTTGTAATAGGCTCTGGCAGCTGCTTCTTGGCCTTGGCTGCAGGAATGGAGTGAATTTTGGTGCTTCTGATGGGAGGTTCCAGGAGTCCAGGATAGGGCAGTGCCATGGGGCTGCACCTGTTTTATGGCCCTATCCATGATGGGAGGTCCTAGATAGAACTCAGGTGGAGGTGGTAGATAGGAGTACAGAAGAGCAGGAGTGCATTCCATTGCAACTGGTGATGGGAGGCACAGGCCCCACCAGGCATGTAAGAGTATCTATAGCCTCCACTGGGGGCTTACCTCTGGAGGCTTAACATGCCACCTGTAGCACCCATTGTCCAAACTCAATGGTGCTCCCTGCTGTAAAGGTATGAAGCAGAACCTTCCCAGTCACCTCCTGCTTCACGGTTGCCTTTATGTAGTTTGGACTAAACACAAGTTACTTGGTCCTTATAGTCCTCCATTTGATAAAATGGCATCATGAAAGACTGCATGGCATCGTTCCCTGTGGACCAAAAGATGACCTGGTAAGGAATAAGGTAAATTGTACCTCTCTTGGTCCTTCTAAAGGCCTCTGGCATCTTCGTTGTGTCATTGAATGTAAGTTCCACATGGTCATAGAACATAAGGATGCTCTTGCTTTTGCTGACCATCACTTTGCCACCCTCTGAGCGATTCTTGTTGAATGCTTTAGTCTCTCCTATATACTCTTATTTTGATGCCCTTTTACATAGATGCTTTTCCATATCAGGTTGTTTGAACAACATCTTATCTTGCCTTTCAGGGATTATATGGAATAAAAGAAGAAATCTTTCTCAGTATCCCTTGTGTCTTGGGGCGGAATGGTGTCTCAGATGTTGTGAAAATCAACTTGAATTCTGAGGAGGAGGCCCTTTTCAAGAAGAGTGCAGAAACACTTTGGAATATTCAAAAGGATCTAGTATTTTAAATTAAAGCCTTCTAATGTTCCACTGTTTGGAGAACAGAAGATAGCAGGCTGTATATTTTAAATTTTGAAAGTATTTTCATTTGATCTTTAAAAAATAAAAACAAATTGGAGACCTATGACATAACTCCAGTCTCTCAAGATTAGAACGAGAAAATGATAAAGAGATTTTCCTCTTTAAGAATCCTTTATAGCTCTATTCTAATGATACCCAATCTGTACAGGTGTAAGTTATACTTCTGAGGTATGTCATATATTTTAGAGAGCCTTCAGATGTAGTAGAATATGTATAATCACTATAATACAGAGCTTTGATTCTTTTCACAAACCAAACCCTTTTTCTAGTATTACAATTTTATCTTGTACTTTCGTCCATTAGAGTACCAGCATATTCATTTCATTACATTAGCATCATATGTTTATGTATAATCATTTTAAATGTGGCCGGGCACTGCAGCCTGGGCAACAGAGTGAGGCTGTGTCTCAAAAAAAAAAAAAAAAAAAAAAAAAATCATTATAAATGCTTATTTTTAAGACCATATATATCAAAAAGAAATATAAAGCTGAGTGCAGTGGCTCATGGCTGTAATCCCAGTGCTTTGGGAAGGTGAGGCAGGAGGATCACATGAAGCTAGGAGTTTGAGACCAGCCTTGGCAACATAGCAACACCCCATCTCTACACAAATAAACAAATTAGGTGTGATGGCATGCATCTGTAGTCCAGCTACTTGGGAGACTGAGACCAGTAGATAACTTGAGCCCAGGAGTTCAAGGCTGCAGTGAGCTATGATTGTGCCACTGCACTCCAGCCTGGGCAACAGAGGAAGACTCAGACTCAAAAGAAGAGAAGACAGAAGAAAAGCAGAAAGAACAAGAAGAAGATACAGATACAACTTTATGATGTAAAAAAGTTGAATAAGGTTATATTCAACTCTGCAAGTATTATACCAGTCATATAAACTCAAATAGTTGATTTGGTGTCTCAATTGAAATATCACCCAGGGAGCTTATACCATCCTCAGTTATTTGTGCAACAAACTACTACTATGCTTGCTATGGTATCGTTATGAAATCTGTATGACATGATCTCTGCCCTCAAGTATTCACAGTATTTAGGGTACCTCAACAAATTGTTTTTGACTATTTTTTTTTTTCCTTTTTGAGATGGAGTCTCACTCTATCACCTAGGCTGTAGTGCAGTGGCACGATCTCGGCTCACCACAACCTCCACCTCCTGGGTTCAAGTGATTCTTCTGCCTCAGCCTCCCAAGTAGCTGAGATTACAGGCACCTACCACCATGCCTGGCTAATTTTTGTATTTTTAGTAGAGATGGAGTTTCACCATGTTTGCCAGGCTGGTCTTGAACTCCTGACCTCAAGTGAGCTGCCCACTTCAGCCTCCTAAAGTGCTGGGATTACAGGTGTGAGCAACTGCTGCGCCCAGTTGATTGTTGACTAATGTTTGATAATAGTCATTAATAGCTCCCTGTTGGTGTCTAAAGGTGAAAGTGCTTCTACTGATTTATATAGTATATACACACATATGAAGTCTTTCTTGATTCCACAAGAAATTTAAAGCAGCTATAGGAACTATACAATAAAACAAAAACTAAGAAATCAGTATCAAATTAATTTACATTTTTTTCTTTTTTTAGACAAGGTCTTGTTCTGTCACCCAGGCTGGAGTACAGTGGTGTAGTTGTGGCTCACTGCAGCCTCGAACTCCCGGGCTCATCAGATCATCCCACCTCAGCCTTCTGAGTAGCTGAGACTACAGGCACATGCCACCATGCCCTGCGGATTTTCGTATTTTTTGGAGACAGGGTTTCACCATGTTGCCCAGGCTGGTCTTCAACTCCTGGGCTCAAGCAGTCCTCCTGCCTCAGCCCCCAAAGTGCTGGGATTATAGGCATGAGCCACCACTCCTGGCCAATTTACAAATTAAGACTAGAACTGGACCAAGGGGAAAGATTAGAAGGTAGATATGCAGCCCCTGAGGACTTGCATGACTAGTGGAGGCTGACTCATTTGGTCAGAGAGTCATGGTTTACCCTCATAATCTGTTATTCTTGCTCTGTTGATAGCTTGCTTTCTGGTCATCTACTCCTGAACATGATTAATGTCCCATTATTTTATTATTTTCCCTTTTTCTTTAGCATCTTCCCTTGAATGTATACAATTATTATCAGTTGAGTTAGGATGAGGGCAAGGGGAGTCTTCTGTGGGTTTTGGCTTTTTAAAAAGCTCATTTGTACATCAAAACTTCATTTTAGGAAATTCTTGCAGAGATTAAAAGGCTGAAAAATTGATACAGTTTCTACAGGGAACATTCTAGTAAGTAAAACTGCTCTACATGTCCCCAAGTAGCTGAAAATTGGTTCTGGGTAGAGGGGAGGGAGGAAAAGGTAAAAAAAAAAAAACCTTAGCTGTTACAAGAGTTTGACTCTCCAAAGCTCAACCTTGCCTGACAAAATTTTTGCTCAAAGCGCAGTATTGGGGTGGGAGTTACCCGATTCTCCAGGTGTTGTGTGTCTCAGTTCCCCTGGCTAGGAAAAGGGATTCCCTTCCCCCTTGCGCTTCTCAGGTGAGGCAATGCCTCGCCCTGCTTCAGCTCTCGCTGGTCGGGCTGCAGCAGCTGACCAGTACCGATCGTCCGGCACTCCCCAGTGAGATGAACCCAGTACCTCAGTTGAAAATGCCGAAATCACTGGTCTTCTGTGTCGCTGGCGCTGGGAGTTGAAGACTGGAGCTGCTCCTATTCGGCCATCTTGCTCCGCCCCCCCCAAAATTTTAACTCTCATATATATATATGTATATGTGTATATATGTATATATATGTATATATGTGTATATGTATATATATTTTTTAAGAGACGGAGTCTTGCTCTGTCGCCCAGGCTGCAGTGCGGCGGCTCAAGCTTCGCTCACCGCAACCTCCGCCTCCCAGGTTCAAGCAATTCTCCTGCCTCAGCCTCCGGAGTAGCTGGGACTACAGGTGCTGGCTGCCACACCCAGCTAATTTCTTTTACATTTTAGTAGAGATGGGGTTTCACCATTTTGCCCAGGTGGGTCTCAAACTCCTAAGCTCAGACAATTCCCCTGCCTTGGCCTCCCAAAGTGCTAGGGTTACAACCGTGAGCCACCGCGCCCAGCCAACTCCTTAATATTTAATTTCATGATGGGGAGTGCAAAACAATTGGGGGAACATATCTACAAAGACTCCTGAGGGAGTGATAATGAAAACTGAGAAACACTGCTCTATATTTTATAAAAATTTGTCAATATGTATTACTGTATTAGGGTTCTCTAGAGGAACAGAACTAATAGGATAGCTATATATATAAAGGGGGTGTTTATTGAGGAGTATTGACTGACACGATCACAAGGTGAAGTCCCACAATAGGCCGTCTGCAAGCTGAGGAGCAAGGAGGCCAGTCGGAGTTCCAGAGCTGAAGAACTAGGAGTCCAGTGTTTGAGGGCAGGAAGCATCCAGCACAGGAGAAAGATGAAGGCTGGAAGACTTAGCCAGTCTAGTCCTTAAAGGTTCCTCTGCCTGTTTTTATCCTAACGTGCTGGCAGCTGACTAGATGGTGCTCACCTGTGAAGAGGGTAGGTTTGCCTCTTCCAGTCCACTGACTCAAATGTTAATTTCCTGTGGCAACACCCTCACAGACACACCCAGGATCAACACTTTGCATCCTTCAATCCAATCAAGTTGACACTCAATATTAACCATCAAAATTACGTATTATGATTCACAAATGAGTTAGAAAACAATTAGGTAAAATGTGGTGGGAGAAGTAGAAACTTTGGTTTACTCCAGACTGGTTTTGGATTCTGCATTTTTATTTTTATTTTTGAGACGGAGTCTCACTCCGTCACCCAGGCTGGAGTGCAGTGGCATGATCTCAGCTCACTGAAACCTCCGCCTCCCGGATTCAAGCGATTCTCCTGCCTCAGCCTCCCGAGTAGCTGGGATTACAGGTGCGTGCCACCACACACGGCTAATTTTTGTATTTTTAGTATAGACGGGGTTTCGCCATGTTGGCCAGGCTGGTGTCGAACTCCTGACCTCAGGTAGTCCACCCACCTCGGCCTCCCAAAGTGTGGATTCTACATTTAACCACTTAATAATGAATTGAGCTTTCTCTTCAGCTTGTAAAAATGGTTATCAGTTGGCACTGCACTTATCACATTCTTCAGGTTTCATAACTTATTTCAAAATTCCTTTTGCATACAGAGTTTTGTTGTTGTTTTGAGACAGGGTCTCACTCTGTCACCCAGGCTGGGGTACAGTGGCACAATCTCCGCTTACTGCAACCTCCGCCTCCCAGATTCACAAATGATTCTTGTGCTTCGGCCTCCCAAGTAGCTAGGATTACAGGTGTGCACCAGCACGTCCAGCTAATTTTTGTATTTTTAGTAGAGACGTGATTTCACCATGTTGGCCAGGCTGATTTCGAACTCCTGACCTCAGGTGATCCGCCCACCCCTCCTCGCAGAGTGCTGGGATTACAGCGTGAGCCACCGCGCTCGGCCCAGAGTTTTAAAATTTTACTTTTTCTACTTTAGCTCACATTTGAGGTGGTAAAAGTTAATCTTGAGGTCCCTTTCTCCTACAGTGCTGGGGAAAAATTTCCAAATGAGAGTCAAAAAGTCCTTTTCAGATACATCCAGACAAGGTTTGGTTAGAAATAAAATTACCTGGGCTCTCTGGTGGATTGGTTCTAGGCAAACAACTCCACCGGACAGGAGAGGCCGTGCACTGCATTGTGCCTGCCTCACCTCGGGCGCCTTCTGCAGCCGGCCAACCACCGACACAGCAGCGCGCCCACCAGCACGCGGGGGCGGGGCGGGCAGGCAGAGGCGCAGGTGCGGTGCTTCACAGCCCGCTTCCAGCCTCACACCTGCCAAGCATCACACCTGCGATGCCTGCACGAGCTGGGTGCGGTCCGCGCAGCTGCAGTAAGGAGGTGACCCGGCGTCTATTAGTTGGTGGTTCATCTCCTTCGTGCCTCGAGGAGCTGTAACGCCGCTTTCCTCCATTCTCTTTCTTCACTCTTGAGTGAGTGGCTATGAGCTGGGCTGCAAGAGTCCTGGGGAGCAGCCAGAGAGCGGGCGCCGCGGGAGCGAATTGTTTTTGCCCAAGGATGGTTCCGTGTCTCCGCCAGGCGGCATGTGACCTGCTCAGGCGCGGGTGGCCCTTCACCCCTGTGAGTGTCGCCAGAAGTACCTCGCACTTGGACCTGCGGACCCCGGGCGCAGTCCGGGAGCTGCGAACTGGAGGTTGGGGGAAAAGTAGGGTAGAGGGGGGAGAAAAGGGGGTCAGCTGCGGGACGGAGAGCCGTCCCAGCTGTGGTTTCATGTTTGATGGAGCAGGCGCTGTTCCTTTCCTCTCTCTCTCTTAATTCCTCTTAACTATACTCACGCTTTCTTCTCCTTCCCCTGGTCCGCTTCATGGATGCTGAGCTACCTGGCCAGAACCTACCCAGCTTCTTTGCTGTCAGATTTGTCGGTCTTGCACCTCCTTCCACACGGGGGCCCAGAAGTTCTCCATACGCGCTCTCACCACAGGTCTTGGAATTCCAAGCCATTTCCAATTTCAGGTCTTGGAAATGGCTGTGCAATTTGTCTTCACTGTTAGGTTTCCAAGATGGCAACTGTCAAGAGTGAACTTATTAAGAATTTCGCGAAAGAGGAGGCCATTCATCACAATAAGATCTCCATTGTAGGAACTGGATCGGTTGGTGTGGCCTGTGCTATCAGCATCTTATTAAAAGTAAGTTATGTGCTCCGCACCACAGGGTTCACCTCGGTTGGAAGCAAGGCCACAGTGTATGGTTGTGCAGGTTGTGTCCAGTTCAAGGGATGAGTGGGGATCCAGTACAAGGGGCACCAGAGGAAAAGGTGCCCTTTTTTTAGTTCCACCCAGAGGGCGCTCCTTTTTTAAAATAGTATTATATCAAATGTTAGAAGCATCTCTGTGAAAGTATGTTGACATTTCGCTTTCACATAATGACAATATGAGGTACCCCTTTGCTTGATCTGGAAACTCAGCTCACAAAACAAACTGGAGAAAGAGGTGGCAGAAAAGAGTATACAAGCATGTCAGTGATGGTAGGCAGCCTGTGAGCACAAAATACAATCTTTTTTCCTTGAAATATCTCTCTCCCATTTCCTAGTCTCTAGATCTTTATTTCCCTTCATTCCTTGTTCATGTTAGCTTAGTTTTAGTGTTTAGCTGTTCTTAGTACTGATACAGCTGATAAAGTTTAATGGCTATAGACAGAGGCCAAAAAGGATTCTGACCCCTTTCTAAGAATATTACCCTGATACGAACTTTATTACCATAAAGTTTTAATAAATCAGACATTTTGAGCTATACTTTTATTAATGAAGTATCTGTAAAATGTTTTAAGTCATCTTTTATATAATCTTTAAACCTGGCATGATTCATTGGATTTAAAGGATTGCCTCTGGGTTTCATATCTAGATGACATAGTGACCTTGTGGCACTAAGGATAGCGGCCGCAGCCAACTGCTGCTCCTGCCAGCCATACAAATTCCCCATGATTCATTTTGTCCTACCTATTGTAATGCCTTTATCAGCAGTGTCCTCACTGCTAATGAAGAATGCACACAGGTGAAAACCAACACATCTGTGACTCATTGATTGATGGGGCCTCCATGTATTGCCCAGGCTGCTGTCAAACTCCTGGCCTCAAGCAGGAGGCCTCAGCTTCCTGAAGTGCTGAGATAACAGACGTGAGTCACCTTGCTTTGCCCAACACATTTTTTTTAAACATCAGTAATAATGATAACAATATGTTTATAAGCATTATCCAATATTACAACCCTGAAAAGTAAATATTAGACCTATTTTTTAGAGGAGAAAAAAGGCACAGACTATCTCTAATTGCATGAATAAGTATACAGGTAATATATACAGAAAAGCTTGAAATAAAATATTTATTTATCACCTCTGCTTTGAAGGGCCATTTGGGGAGGGACTGAGCCATATCCCTGGAACTCCTACCTCTGCCAGCTGCTGCTTAGCTTTGGTTGCAGGAGTGGAGGGAATTTCGGGGCTTCTGATGGGAGGTTCCAGGGGCCAAGGAGAGGGCAGTACCATGGGGCTGCACCTGTTTCATGGCCCTATCTGTGATGGGAGGTCCTAGATCTCGAGTGGAGGTGGTGGATAGGACTGCATTCCATTGCAACTGGTGATGGGAGGTACAGGCCCCACTAGGCATGTAAGAGTATCCATAGGCTCCACTGGGGGCTTACCTCTGGAGGCTTAAAATGCCACCTGTAGCACCCATTGTCCAAACTCAGTGATGCTCCCTGCTGTAAAGGTATGAAGCAGAACCTTCCCAGTCACCTCCTGCTTCTAGAACTTGAATTCTAGTATGTTGCTAACTATGGCATTTGAATATCTTAGGAAATAGGGTACATAATCCCCCTGTAAAGCCTCAGGTTAAGGCTCACTTTAATCTTTCCCTGTCCTTGCCCTAGACACTGCAACTTCTGTCATTCAAGGAGATGGTGATAGCCTAAAAACTCCTTGCTGATAAGGAATTCTCAAAAGGAATTGTTCAGGATTTTATTGTCAGGAATTTATGGCACGAACCTAGTAGAGAAACAGTAATGTCTTTAAAAACTACTGAGTTATACCATAATACATAAACTTTAATTAGTGTAATGTGAGATCCACTTGTATTCTCTTTCAGCGATGTATCCCGAATCTAGATCAGTGCCTCCTGTAATTGATATTTAGTAGTTGGATGAAAGAATTGCTCAAAGATGCCCATTAAAATGGAAAATGCACTGGATTGTGAATATAAAGATGGGATACTCTGTTTACTTTCATTTTTATAAGGAAAGAGAGTCCAGAGAGATTGTTAGGATATATTTTTATAGACTTTATTTTTTTGAGTAGTTTTAGATTTACAGAAAAATTGAAAGGATAATAGTTTATACTCCACATGTAGTTATTAACATTATACCTTAGTATGGTGTGATGGTTAATATTGAGTGTAAACTTGATTGGATTGAAGGATGCAGGGTATTGTTCCTGGGTGTGTCTGTGAGGGTATTGCCAAAGGAGATTAACATTTGAGTCTGAGGACCGAGAAACACAAACCTACCCTCAATCTGGGTGAGCATCATCTAATCAGCTGCCAGCACGTCTAGGATAAAAGCAGGCAGAGGAACGTGGAAGGACTAGATTGGCTAAGTCTTCCCGCCTTCATCTCTCTTTCATGCTGGATGCTTGCTGCCCTCAAATATCAGACTCCAAGTTCTTCAGCTTTTGAACTCTGAGACCTACACCAGTGGTTTGCCAGGGGCTCTCAGGCCTTTGGCTGCAGACTGAAGGCTGCACTGTTGGCTTCCCTACTTTTGAGGTTTTGGGACTTGGGCTGGCTTCCTTGCTGCTCAGCTTGCAAATGGCCTGTTGTGGGACTTCACATTGTGATCATGTGGGTCAATACTCCTTAGTAAACTCCCTTTCATATATACATCTATCCTATTAGTCCTGGCCCTCTAGAGAACTCTAATACATATTGTATACCTTAGTGTGGTACATTTGTCATGATGAAAGAATGGATATTGACATATCACCTTTAACTATAAAGTCCACACTTTACTCAGATTTCTTTAGTTTTTACCTATGTCCTTTTTCTGTTCCATGATCCCATCCAGGATGATACCACATGAAATTTAGTCACTGTTTCTCCTTGGGCTCCTCTAGACTATGACAGTTTCTTTAGATTTTTCGTCTTTGATGACTGAGCGTTTTGAGGAGTACTAGTCAGGTATTTTGTAGAATACCTTTCTGTTGGAATTTGGTGGGGTTTTTTTTAATGGTTTTGGGTTTTGGGGAGGAAGACATATAAAGTGCCATTTTTCATCACATCTTATCCCGGGTACATACTATCATGGTTCAGTGTTGATGTTGACCTCGGTTACCTGACTGAGACTGTGTTTATCAGGTTTCTCTACTGTAAAGTTACTATTTTCCCCCTTTCCATACTGGTCTCTTTGGAAGAAAGTCCCTATATGCAGCCTACACTTACGGGGTGGAGAATTATTTTAATTCTTCTGTGTGGGAGATTTATCCTTCCTCCCCTATTAATTCAATCATTTGTTAATATCACTATGCACTCATGGGTCTTACTTTATACTTTGGATTATAATCTAATACTTCTGTATGAATTTGTTCCAGCTGTGGCCATTGGTAATTCTTTGAAGTTGCCTGCTGTGTGCCTTTGACATACTACATCAGTATAGAGTTTTGTTTGGTTTTGAACGCTTCCTTACTCTTTGTCATTTCAAGATGTTTCTGGTTCTTCATCTTGTATATTTTCTGCACCACTCCTAGAATCAGCCTTTTTTCTCCAAGGAAACTTGGTTCCTTTTATTGGATAATAGTATTAGAAACCAAGATCTGGGCTATTTATGTTCCTTGCTCCTGGGGTTATGATACATTTTCAAAGCTGCCTTTCAAAGATGACTTTATCAATGCCATGTAATACTGTTCCATACGACTCCAATCTCTGAATAACTGAGTGTCCAAGAAGCTTTGGCATTTCATTAAGCAACAACCTGTTCCTTGCAATACAGCTTGGACTTCTAGGTTAATCAGTTGTAGTCTAGTTTAAAATTTAAAGTGCTTGGCTTTGAATTTCCAGTAATTCAAATAGAGTAAAAAGATCCAGGCTGGATCCAGGCAGTGGCTCATGCCTGTAATCCTGCACTTTGGGAAGCCGAGGCAAGAGTATCACTTGAGCCTAGGAGTTTGAGACCAGCCTAGGCAACAAAGCAAGACCCTGTCTCTAAAATATAAATAAATGAATACAAATTAAAAATTAGCTAGGTGGCTGCACACGGTGGCTCACACCTGTAATCCCAGCACTTCGGGAGGCCAAGGCAGGTGGATCACCTGAGGTCAGGAGTTTGAGACCAGCCTGGCCAACATGGCGAAACCCCATCTCTACGCAAAATATAAAAAATTAGCTGGGCATGGTGGTGGTACATGCCTGTAATCCCAGCTACTTGGGAGGCTAAGGCAGGAGAATCCCTTGAACCCAGGAGGCAGAGGTTGCTGTGAGCCAAGATTGCGCCATTGCACTCCACCCTGGGCAACAAGAGCAGAAACTCCATCTCAAAAAAGCCAGGTGCAGTGGTACCTGCTAGTAGTACTAGCTACTTGGGAGGCTGAGGCAGGAGGCTTGCTTGAGCCCAAGAGGTTAATGCTGCAGTAAGCCATGAATGTGCTACTGTACTCCAGCTTGGGTGACAAAGTGAGACCCTGTCTCAAAAAAGAAAAAAGGTAAAAAGCTCTAACAATGTGAATTGGATATGTGCTTAAATTATGGATGCTTGGTTCTTTTCTTTTCTTTTCTTTTTTTCTGAGAGGGAGTCTCACTCTGTCGCACAGGCTGGAGTGCAATGGCCAATCTGATCTCGGCTCATGGCAATCTCTGCCTCCCAGGTTCAAGTGATTCTCCTGCCTCAGCCTCCCAAGTAGCTGGGATTACAGGCATGTGCCCCCATGCCCGGCTAATTTTTGTATTTTTAGAAGGGGCAGAGTTTCACCATGTTGGCCAGGCTGGTCTGGAACTCCTGACCTCAGGTGATCTGCCCACCTTCGCCTCCCAAAGTGCTGGGATTACATGCGTGAGGCACCGCGCCCGGCCTTGGTCATTTACTTCTTTTTTTTGAGACGGAATCTCGCTCTGTCGCCCAGGCTGGAGTGCTGTAGCGCAATCATGGCTCACTTCAACCTCTGTCTCCTGGGTTCAAGCGATTCTTCTGCCTCAGCTTCCTGAGTAGCTGGGACTACGGGCACGCGCCACCATGCCTGGCTAATTTTTGTATTTTTAGTAAAGACAGGGTTTCACCATATTGGCCAGGTTGGTCTCGAATTCCTGACCTCGTGATCCGCCCACTTCAGCCTCCCAAAGTGCTGGGTTTACAGGCGTGATCCACCATGCCCCGCCTTGATCATTTACTTCTCAGCACTAACACAAAGGTGCTATTTTTCCTCCAAGGAAAAATCTATTATGTAATAAAGATAAAAGAATATGTAGTTAAAAGGTAATACATTTACAAGGTTTGAAAGTAAGGCTGGGTACGGTGGCTCATGCCTGTAATCCCAGCACTTTGGGAGGCCATGGCAGGTGAATCATGAGGTCAGGAGTTTGAGACCAGCCTGGCCAACATGGTGAAACCCTGTCTCTACTAAAAACACAAAAAATTAGCCGGGCGTGGTGGCGGGCGCCTATAATCCCAGCTACTTGGGAGACTAAGGCAGTAGAATTGCTTGAACCTAGGAAGGTGGAGGTTGCAGTGAGCCGTGATAGCACCACTGCACTCCAGCCTGGGCAACAAGAGGGAGACTCCATCTCAAAAAAAAAAAAAAAAAAAAAAAAAAGTAGGCTGGGCATGGGCTCACGCCTGTAATCCCAGCACTTTCGTAGGCTGAGGCAGGCGGATCACTTGAGTCCTGGACTTTGAGACCAGCCTGGGCAACATGGTGAAACCCCATCTCTACAAAAAATACAAAAATGAGTCAGATGTGGTGGCAAGCACCTGTTGTTCCAGCTACCCAGGAGGCTGAGGTGGGAAGATCATCTGAGCCTGAGAAGGTTGAGGCTGCAGTGAGTCAAGATCATGCTACTGTACTCCTGCCTGGGGGCCAGAGCAAGCCCCTGTCTCAGAAACAAAAAGTAAAAGTAGAATTCAGACAGATACATACAAGGCTGGGTGCGGATTAAGGCTCACGCCTATAATCCCAGCACTTTGAGAGACCAGGGCAGGTGGATCACTTGAAGTCAGGAGTTTGAGACCAGCCTGGCCAACATGGTGAAACCCTGTCTCTACTAGAAATACAAAAAAATTGGCTGGGCCTGGTGGCACATGCCTATAATCCCAGCTACTCAGGAGGCTGAGGCAGGAGAATCACTAGAACCCAGGAGGTGGAGGCTGCAGTAAGCTGAGACTGCACCACTGCATTCCAGCCTGGGTAACAGAGCAAGAGACTCCATCTCAAAAAAAGAAAAAAGAAAAGATACATACATGGAGAAGTCACACTAGTTTCCATCCAACCTTTCCTTAGCATCCACTTTAGGCAACTATTTGAATCAGTTTCTTGTATTTCTAGTGTTTTGGTTTTTTTTAAATAGAACTATATTTTCTCTCCTTTCTTACATATAAAGTAGCATCATATAAATTATAGTACGAATTGGTTTCTGCAGGTAATAACTGTCTGACTATAGAACTAAAATATTTTTGAGTTGGAAGGAGCCTTATATTTTAATCCATTTGCTGTGGTTTAAATGTTTGTCCCCTCTGGAACTCATGTTTAAATTTAATCCTCCATGTGGCAGTATGGAGAGGTGGGGCCTTTAAGAGTCGACTAGGTCATGAGGGTTCTGCCATGGATTAATCTATGGATGAATGGGTTATCAGGGGAGTGGGAATGGTAGCTTTACAAGAAGAGGAAGAGAGACCTGAATTTAGCAATCTCAGCCTCCTTGCCATGTGATGCCTTGCACTGCCTTGGGACTCTGCAGAGTCTCCTCCAGCAAGAAAGCTCTCACCAGATACCGGCCCCTTGGCCTTGGACTTCTCAGCCTCCATAACTATAAGAAATAAATTCCTTTTCTTTATAAAGTACTCAGTTTCATACATTCTGTTATAAGGAGCAGGAAATGGACTAAGATACCATTTATTCAAAAAACTTTGAGCTCCTCTGTGCCAGGTGGATGATAAGTAAACACCAGATGGCTGGAGATGAATGACTTCCTTTTCTCAAGAAGCCCATGGTCTGGTGAGAAATTCCTTCAGCAGAAGCCCTATTTTATCACTCTGCAGCCTCGGCTGAAATGGGAAATGGGGCTGCTGACTACTTTCAGAGATTGTTCTATTTACTACGCAGTTTGTTTTTGTTTTCCTAATGATGAGCTGAAACGTTCCTCTTTGTAACTTGTATTTTTTCTGGTTTAGACTTTTATATCATGATGAAATGATGAGATCATTTATTATGTTTCCTTTAATTTTGATAATTCACAAGCTAGACATAGATCACCAATATAAGAATTTTCTTTCATTCTCCAGTTAATCAAGAGATACACTCACCCATTTGACTAATAATGTTTTTTAGGGTTTGAGTGATGAACTTGTCCTTGTGGATGCTGATGAAGGCAAACTGAAGGGTGAGACAATGGATCTTCAACATGGCAGCCCTTTTATGAAAATGCCAAATATTGTCTCCAGCAAAGGTTAATGTCATAGTTAAATACTATAAATATTCTAATATACATGAACAAATATCCAAGAAAATCATCTTTATTTCTTTTGACCTCCGCAGTTTTTACAGATAAGGCTGGTTGCTCCCTACTCTGTGCTCTCGTAACATGTTCAGATCCTTAGGTTGTACTTTGCAAGGTTTCCCACAGCACCAGACTGAGTTTCTTGTGAGCAGCAGTAATAGCAGTTACCATGACAGCTGCAATGAACTGACTGCCTATTGTGTGTGAGACATTGACCTAAGCACAACTCTATTTAAGAGATGATGTACCTCTGAACTAAGGTTAATTAAAAGTGATAGGACTGGGCGTGGTGGCTCACGCCTGTAATTCCAGCACTTTGGGAGGCCAAGGAGGGCGGATCACCTGAGGTTGGGAGTTTGAGACCAGCCTGACCAACATAGAGAAACCCTGTCTCTATTAAAAATACAAAAATTAGCCGGGCATGGTGGTGCATGCCTGTAACCCCAGCTACTCGGGAGGCTGAGGCAGGAGAATCGCTTGAACCCGGGAGGCAGAAGTTGTGGTGAGCCAAGATCACGCCATTGCACTCTAGCCTGGGCAACAAGAGTGAAACTCTGTCTCAAAAAAAAAAAAAAAAAGTGATGGAGTAGGGATTTGAACTCAGTTCTGTTTGAGTCCAAAGCCTAAGCTCTTCACTACTGTACTTGATTCACTTGGCACCTGGGAGATAATTATTTGAACAAATGAATGAACCAACAATTCCCTATTCAAAGGTCTGTTCACACCGCATCTATCTCTCAGTATTCTTGCCAGACTAATCCATATTTTGACCTCTTCGTCTAAATAATACAAAAGGTATTTTAGGAGATGAGGTGTTTTTTTGAGACAGTGTCTTGCTATGTCTGGACACTGGGCTCAGGCTGGACTTGGACTTCTGGGCTCCAGTGATCCTCTTGGTCTCAGCCTCCAAGTAACTGGGACTACAGGTGCACTACTGCACCCAACTTAGGAGGTTTTTGTTTTTGGAAATGGAGTCTTGCTCTGTCACCCAGGTTGGAGTGTTGTGGTGTGATCTTGGCTCGTTGTGACCTCTGCCTCAGTCTCTCTTGTAGCTGGGACTACAGGCACCCACCACTGTGCCTGGCTAATTTTTGTATTTTTAGTAGAGATGGGGTTTTGCCACATTGGTCAGTCTGGTCTTGAACTCCTAACTTCAAGTGATTGACCCACCTCAGCCTCCCAAAGTGCTGGGATTACAGGCGTGAGCCACTGCGCATGACTTAGGTTTTTTTTTTATTAAAAAAAAATGTACAAGGGAAACTTAGTGCTAATTTCCTGAAATTAAAAAGTAGTCTGGGCATACCAGAAGATTTAAGGGAACCTGCTCTTTGGTAAACATAGTGTGGTGATTGAAGTGAACAGGAAGTATACTTAAAGGCCAGATGTTTTCTTTCATAATCGATTGTTTCTTCTAATCTTTCCCCAGATTACTTGGTCACTGCAAACTCCAATCTAGTGATTATCACAGCAGGTGCACGCCAGAAAAAAGGAGAAACACGCCTTGATTTAGTCCAGCGAAATGTGTCCATCTTTAAATTAATGATTCCCAATATTACCCAATATAGCCCTCACTGCAAACTGCTTATTGTTACTAATCCAGGTCAGTTTTGTTGTTTTACATTTTCAACTTTTCAATTCGGGAGTACACTGTACAGGTTCATTACATGGGTATACTGCGTGATGATGAGGTTTGGGGTAGGACTGATCCTGCCACCCAGGTAGTGAGCGAAGTACCTAATAGTTTTTCAGCCCTTGCCGTCCTCACTCCCTCCCTGTCTAGTAGTCTCCAGTGTCACTTGTTCCCATCTTTATGTCCATGTGCACCCACATATTTAGCTCCCACTTATATGTGAGAACATGTGGTATTTGGTTTTCTGTTGTTGCATTAATTAGCTTAGAATAATGGCCTCCAGCCGCATCCATGTTGCTGCAAAGGACATGATTTTGTTTTTTTATGGCTGCATAGGTCAGCTTTATTTTCACTGTTCAGTGAAGGAGTTTTTGGGGGTGGGTTTAGTAACTTTGAAGAGAAAAAGAATTTAATGAGTATTAAATCATAAACTACCAATATAATTCCAGAATCTCTGTTTTGTTAGTGTAATATGTACTTTGCAGAGTTGTAATCAGTGTATATACTATAATGACTTTAAAAAAATACTAGTGTGAGGCCAGGTGCAGTGGCTCACACCTATACGCCTATAATCCCAACACTTTGGGAGCCCAAGGTGGGTGAAGCGCTTGAATCCAGGAGTTTGAGAACAGCCTGGGCAACATGACAAAACTCCATCTCTACAAAAAAAAATACAAAAATTATCAGGGCATGGTGGAGCATGCCTGTAGTCCCAGCTACTTGGGAGGCTGAGGTGGGAGGATTGCTTCAGCCAGGGAGGTCAAGGCTGCAGTGAGCCATGATTGCGCCACTGTACTCCAGCCTGGGTGACAGAGTGAGACCCTGTCTCCAAAAAAAAAAAAAAAAAAAAAAAAATTGTGGTGTGTATGGGAAGATAATATGCTTAATCATATGAGTTCAAGATTTATATTCTAAAGGCTGAGGTTTGCTTTCCACATTACTGTTTGAGAAGTGTAAAGGAGGGCTATAGTTCCTGTCTGACTCTCCAGAATTGTACTAGACTCCTCACTGGTGCATGTACAAGGTGGACAAACGCAAAATAGACTTTGGAGATAACATGTGCAGGACTGCTGATAGATTGTGTGTAGTGAGGGAAAGGGAGGAATAAAAAATAACTTCTAGATTTTTCCTTTAAGTAACTGAACGAATGGTAGTTTCATTTAACTGGGTTGGTAAATTTACCGATCGGGCAGGAGTCAGTGAGGGAAGGAGGTGGGGATGTTAAATATAGAGGAGAAAAATCAAGATACCTGAAATGATCAGAGGAAATGTCAAACAGCTAGAGATTATGAGTCTGGAGCTTAGTAGTTTAGGGATATTCAAATTACTGTATTCTAAAATCATTTGGAATAGTTTTTCTCTGTGCGACCAAAACTGAGTTGAGTGCATGATTAAGGTTATTCATTTTAATTTCGATGCTGAAGAACTATTTAACTTTTGTTTCACAGTTTTATAAAATATTCACATGGCTCCAACATCAATTCTAGAGAACAGGAATTATTCAAAGTCTCCAGCTTCTGTCCCTGTGCCCTTTCCCCTATAGCCTCCATCCCTTTATAGGTAACCATTTATATTTTTTATGGTTTACAGCTTTTTGTTACTACATATGTTTTTCTCCATCTTCTTTCATTTTTAACTTAATATATCATGAAGCTCACTCCATAGTAGTATTTATAAATATGTTGATTACTGTAGCTTTGTGGTAAGTTTTGAAATCAGGATGTGTTAAGTCCTCTGACTGTTCTTTAAGATTATTTTGGGCCAGGCATGCTGGCTCACACCTGTAATCCCAGCACTTTGGTTATGGGTTTTATTTTTTGTTTGTTTTAGACAGAGTCTCGCTTTGTTGCCAGGCTGGAGTGCAGTGGCACCATCCCTGCTCACCACAACCTCCATCTCCTGGGTTCAAGCAATCCTCGTGCCTCAGCCCCCAGAGTAGCTGGGATAACAGGCACACGCCACTACTGCCCGGCTAATTTTTGTATTTTTTGTAGAGACGGGGTTTCATCATGTTGGCCAGGCTGGTCTCGAACTCCTAACGTCTGGTGATCCACCCGCCTCAGCCTCTCAAAGTGCTGGGAGTACAGGTGTGAGTCACTGTGCCCGGCCATATCCCAGCACTTTGGGAGCTGAGCCGGGTGGATCACCTGAGGTCAGGAGTTCGAGACCAGCCTGGCCAACATGGCAAAATCCCATCTTTACTAAAAATACAAAAATTAGCTGGGCATGGTGGTGCACACCTGTAATCCTAGCTATTCTGGAGGCTGAGGCAAGAGAATCACTTGAATCCAGGAGGCGGAGGCTGCAGTGAGCTGAGATCACACCACTGCACTCCAGCCTGGGCAACAAGGCAAGACTCTCTCTCTCTCTCTCTCTCTCTCTCTATATATATATATATATATATATTTATTTATTTTTTTTTTTGCTTGTCTAGATCCTTAGCATTTCCTTATGAATTTATTAATCAGCTGGTCAATTTCTAAAGTAAAACCAACAAGGATTTTGATAGGGATTGCTGCTGATTTATTTTGGTTCTTTTGTATTTAATAAGTTGTTTTTCTCTTGCTGTTTCCAATATTTTCTCTTTGGCTTTTAACAGTTTGACTATGATGTGTCGAAGTGTGAATGTCTTTCAGTTTATACCACTTGGAATTCATTGAGCAGCTTGGATGTATAGGTTTTTTTTCTTCTTCTTCTTTTTTTGAGACGGAGTCTTGCTCTGTGGCCCAGACTGGAGTGCAATGGCGTGATCTCAGCTCACTGCAACCTCTGCCTCCTGGATTCAAGTAATTCTCGTGCCTCAGCCTCCTGAGTAGCTGGGATTATGGGCACTCACCACCACTCCTGGCTAATTTTTTGTATTTTTAGTAGAGATGGGGTTTCTCCATGTTGGCCAGGCTGGTCTCGAACTCCTGACCCGAACTGATCTGCCCACCTCAGCCTCCCAAAGTGCTGGGATTATAGGCATGAGCCACTGCACCTGGTTTGGATGTGTAATGTTTTTCTATTTGGGAAGTTTCAGCTGTTATTTCTTTGAATAACTTTCTGCTCCTCTCCCCTCCTTCTGGTGCTACCATACATGCATATATATGTTGGTGTGCTTAACGGTGTCCCACAAGTTTGAGGCTCTGTTTTTTCTTTTTTAAAATAGTTAATAGATTATCAAAAGTTCTTTTTGTATGGCATTGAGATATTTATTTATATATTTAACTGCATGCATATCTTTGGCTTTCACATAAATTTTCCTTCATACAGGCTATTGGTGTAAGCATTTGCTCTTTTTAAGAGTTTGATTCTTTAAAAAAAATACCAGATCCAAAATTCAGAAATGGTAGTCTGGCACTACATGGAAGCACACTGAAAATAACAAGCTGATGATACATTATCACACTGTATAATAGTATTTTATATTTTCTTACTTTCCAGTAAGTGTTTTCACATCCTGAAATCTCAGTGTCATTTTTGAAATGAGAGCTGTGGAGAGATTCTGATAGGACTCAAGAGTTGTGAAGGCACCTGATGGAGCTCCTTCATTAATTTCTCTAACCATTCAGGGCGCTGACGTCTGTAGGGACAGTTAAGTTAACACAAACAGTAAATGTGAAATGAATCCCCAAACTACTTTGTTTTAATTTGCACTAAAAAGCCTCCACCCTCAAAGTCCCACGTCATTAAGGTTATATGATAACAAATGAGGAAACACAAACTAAGCATCACTCGCTTGGCGACATTAACTGGCCCACCACACTCCCACCGCAGATTTTAGAAGTACATTTGCAAAAGATGCTTCTCTGTGCATTATGGCAGAAGTCTATTAAAGAATATTTAATTTATTGACTAATATTTCTAATAAGCACATTCAGAGGATACTTTTTCTGCGTTTTATATACTGGCTGTCTGCCATTAAGAGCAGTAAAAATGAAAAAAATCAAAAAATCTCAGTCTCAAATGATTTAACAGCTTAGTTCTGTATTTGCTTGATAGTGTATGCAGTTATAGTACACACTATCAAATATATCTTCTATATCTATTTAGAAAACTTATTCTGATATTAGAATCATGTTGAAGAAAGTCTTCTCCATTATTTTAGTGAGTTTGTTAAAATGGTTCACTAAGAACCATCTTCAAAATTTCAGGTGCTTCAAAAGTTAAAAGAAACAATTAACTTCATTAATCTTATAAAAAAAACCACAAAAAACCAAAAAACTGACAACTTGAAATTAGCATTATTAAGCTACCAAAAATTGATACCACTCAGGAAAGTTTTTTTTCCCCCTGAATAATATTTATTTTTTTTGAGATAGAGTCTCTCTCTGTCACCTAGGCTGGAGTGCAGCGGTGCAATCTTGGCTCACTGCAACCTCTGCCTCTCAGGTTCAAGCAATTCTCATGCCTCAGCTTCCCAAGTAGCTGATTACAGGCATGTGCCACCACGCCCAGCTAATTTTTGTATTTTTAGTACAGGTGGGATTTTACCATGTTGGTCAGGCTGGTCTTGAACTCCTGGTATCAAGTGATCTGCCTGCCTTGGCCTCCCAAAGTACTGGGATTACAGGTGTGAGCCACCATGCGGCACTGAATGGTAATATTTAACTAAAATTTTGGTCAAAGAAAAGATAATTCTGAGAGCAATCTGGATAGAGAGGGGTTTCTCAGGCATAGGTACTAATTCCCATGCAGGACTGCCTTCAGATGCAGCTCCCGTGTCTCCACAGTCCTCAAGGCTTGGTTTTAGTGACTCTGTAGTAGAGGAAAGGCTTCACACATATGTAATATTTACAGGCAGCATCACTACACAATGGAGTGCAAGTTCAAATCAGAATTTTAAGGTCAGGAAAAGTATCATTTAAATGAATCACCATTGACACTTTTAGAAGTTCTTAAGTTCCTTTAGAAATCTCCCTTTCAAGGATGTGCCAATTTTTACTTTGGCAAATCATGGATAAAAACTGAATGTATTAATAGTTATGATGATTGTGGTGCTATTTTTTAAACATTACTAACTTCACAGCAATACTCACATTTATTATTTACTTAGCACACTTTTTTTTTTTTTTTTTGAGATGGAGTCTCGGTCTGTTGCCCAGGCTGGAGTGCAGTGGGGTGATCTTGGCTCACTGCCACCTCCACCTCCCGGGTTCAAGCAATTCTCCTGCCTCAGCCTCCCAAGCAGCTGGAATTACAGGTGTGAGCTACCACACCTGGCTAATTTTTGAATTTTTAGTAGAGATGCGGTTTCACCATGATGGCCAGTCTGGTCTCAAACTCCTAACCCCAAGAGATCTGCTCACCTCAGCCTCCCAAAGTGTTGGGATTACAGGCGTGAGCCACAGTGCCTGGCCACATTTCAACAGTGTTTTATTTTCACTAACTGACCTACTGCAGTCCATTTTAAGAAATTTTGTTTTAGTTTATATATGATACTTTTTTATGCTGATATGAATGTGAAATTTTAAAAATTAAAACAAGCAATTAGGGTTTATGTTAAATATTAATTTATCTTACCTAAGTGCATAATTTTATCCATGTAGTGGTAGAAACATAAAACTGTACATTTTAGAAGGTTTTTTTGGTTTTTTTCTTTTGTTTTTTTTTGAGACAGGGTCTTGCTCTGTCACTCAGGCTGGAGTGCAGTGGCACAAACTTGGCTCACTGCAGTCTCCACCTCCCGGGTTCAAGTGATTCTTGTGCCTCAGCTTTCCAAGTAGCTGGGATTGCAGGCGCACACCATCATGCCCAGTTAATTCTTGTATTTTCAGTAGAGCTGGAGTTTCGCCACGTTTGGCCAGGCTGGTCTCCAACTCCTGGCCTCAAGTGATCTACTCGCCTTGGCCTCCCAAAGTGCTGGGATTACAGACGTGAACCACCATACTTGGCCAGGTTTTTTAAATAAAATAAAAAATTGCATCCAGATCTTATTTCAATTATAAATAACACACTGTTGACATTATTTTAAAATAGGATTTTAGTTTATTACTGTGGAAATGTGGAGCACAAGACATAACAAATACTACGTATTAATTTCAAAACTATTCAGAATGAGGCTGGGTGTGGTGGTTCACACCTAAAATCCCTAGCACTTTGGGAGGCTGAGGTGGGAGGATTGCTTGAGCCCAGGAGTTCAAGACCAGCCTGGGCAAAATAGTGTGAAACCCTGTCTCTGTTTAAAAAAAAAAAAAATTTTTTTCAAAAAGAAAAATCTACCCAGAATGGCTTATGGAGGTTTGTAATTGTTGATGTAAGAGTATTTAGGACTTTTTTTTTTTTTTTTTTTAACAGATTAAAAAGTTCCAGTAACTAATTATTGACATGAACTAAATGACCAAATAAAAGTGGAAAATGGAAAATTTAGAGGGCAGTACGGTAAGGGAGGGGATGTAAAATAATACAGGAAGAGAACCTAAACAATTGAAGATCAAAGATTTAGGAAAAGTTTAACCTTTTCTTCAAATCTATAGTCATTTACCTCAAAAATGTGGTTGGGTACCCTGGGACACAGCTGAGTTACTTGCTTTGTTTTCAGTTTACCAATTAAAACAGGTCACTTTCTCAGTTCCAGACCCAGGGCCTGGTGGAGGTCCCCCAATCCCCTTGCATTTCAATGGCAGGTGACAAACCTCTTAAGGCCCAGCATGACTAACTGAGGTTTTTCACTTGATAGCTTTATGTGTGAGAAAACTTTGACATTTCTACACATACTTCTCTCCATCTCAGGTATTAGAATGAATGCTTACCATTTTAAATAGTGGTATGATCAGACTGTTTCAGTATCACTTTTTACCATCAATGGGTATTAAACAGGGAACAGAAGCTCTAACTTTTACATTAATGGAAACACTACGTGTTTAGAAAACACTGTTTTAGAGGACAAAAGACGTCATCTTCATATCTTTTAAGTGTCTAATTTCTACTATTTAAGTGAGTACTTATATTAAATCTGCCATAAAAAATATGGATTTATGCCGGGCGCGGTGGCTCAAGCCTGTAATCCCAGCACTTTGGGAGGCCGAGACGGGCGGATCACGAGGTCAGGAGATTCAGACCATCCTGGCTAACACGGTGAAACCCCGTCTCTACTAAAAAATACAAAAAAACTAGCCGGGCGAGGTGGCGGGCGCCTGTAGTCCCAGCTACTTGGGAGGCTGAGGCAGGAGAATGGCGTAAACCTGGGAGGCGGAGCTTGCAGTGAGCTGAGATCCGGCCACTGCACTCCAGCCTGGGCGACAGAGCGAGACTCCGTCTCCAAAAAAAAAAAAAAAAAAAAATATGGATTTACAAGAAAGACAAATTAGAAATTATGTTCTTCACAGAGATCGACTACAGGATTCTGAATCTTAAATTGTCCTCATATGTTTAGGATAGAATTTGATGCATTTATCATTTTTAAAGTATGAGTTACTACATAAAGCTAAGTTAAAAGTTCAACCAAATGGAAAAGGTACCAACAAATGCCTAAAATACTATTCTAATTATCTAAAACAAGAACAAATAGATTTTTCAAATAAGAGTTGTTAATATTTATTTTAGACATTTGATTTAGTTGAAAGCTGCTACTTTGTTACTTAAAGACTGAGCCTATAAGAAAATAAGAGGTTTGGCCGGGCGCGGTGGCTCAAGCCTGTAATCCCAGCACTTTGGGAGGCCGAGACGGGCGGATCACGAGGTCAGAAGATCGAGACCATGCTGGCTAACACGGTGAAACCCCGTCTCTACTAAAAAATACAAAAAATTAGCCGGGCGAGGTGGCGGGCGCCTGTGGTCCCAGCTACTCGGGAGGCTGAGGCGGGAGAATGGCGTGAACCCAGGAGGCGGAGCTTGCAGTGAGCTGAGATCCGGCCACTGCACTCCAGCCTGGGCGACAGAGCGAGACTCCGTCTCAAAAAAAAAAAAAAAAAAAAAAAAATAAGAGGTTTAATCCAAGTAATATGAAAGTGAACTCTTTACCTTACCTGTTTTTCCCCAAATAATTCTGACTTCACTACTGGAAATTTTTGTGAATGGTTCCAAAAAACACCTATTTTGAAACTGCAGAAATAGCAGGACAAATCACTTTGTAGAATGATTTGTGAAATATTGTCCTACTACACTTAAATAAAAACAACACATTTCCTCACTTATGAGTATTTTCTTATTTTTGATACTGCAAATTCTACACATAGAACACGTCTTCATTGCCCTGCTGAAGGCCTCAGAATGTAGAGATGGTTCAAAAGTAATTTATACCATTTTTACCCAGGCTTTGTAAACATATGTCAAAGAGATAGGAAGGTACTCAGTTTTAGTAAACAAAATAATTGCTCCTACAGTAGCTCCTCAAAGTCCCAGGCAAGTAGGCATTATCAGAAGTTTTCTATTAGATAATTCTACCATCTCCAAATAAGGACTTTGGTCTGTTTATAAAAACTAATTGATAGATGAAGGAAGGAAGGTAGGTAGGCACGTAGGTAGGTAGACAGACAGACAGACAGACACAGGCTTTTGCTTTGTCACTTATGCTGAAGTGCAGTGGCACAACCATAGCTCACTGTAACCTTGAACCCCTGGGCTCAAGTGATCCTGTCTCAGCCTCCCAAGTATCTCGGACTAAAGGTGTATGCCACCACACTTGACTACTATTTAAATTTTTTGTAGAGACGAGGTCTTGCTATGTTGCCCAGGCTGGTCTCAAACTCCTAGTCTCAAGTGATCCTCCCACCTCGGCCTCCCTGTAAGTTGGGATTATGGGTGTGAGCCACCGTGTCTGGCCTTGGTTTATTCTTAGGAGTTTTTTTTCTCCCTTGTCCTGTTGCATAATCTAGAAGACTCTCCAGTATAATGTTAAACAGAAACAGTGATAGTGGGTATCCTTGTCTTGTTTCTGACTTTAATGAAAATGCTTCTAAGTTTTCTTCATAATGTATGTTTGCTTTGGATTTTGATAGATACCTTTTTGAGATAAAAAGCAGTTTCCTTCTGTTCCCAGATTGTTTAGTTTTATTTTTTTAATCCCTGAATGAGTTTTCCTATAGTTAAAATGATCATATATATCTTTTACTTTAAATCTCATCTGGTGTAATATGTTGACAGATTTTTTGATATTGAACCACCTTTGCATTTCTGGGGTAAAGCTGCTGCTTAAAGTATTTTTCTTTTTCTTTTATTATTATTATTTTTTTATTTTTTATTTTTTTGAGACGGAGTCTCGCTGTCACCCAGGCTGGAGCCCAATGGTGCAATCTCGGCTCACTGCAACCTTTGCCTCCCGGGTTCAAGCAATTCTCTGCCTCAGCCTCCCGAGTAGCTGGGATTACAGGTGGCCGCCACCACACCTGGCTAATTTTTGTATTTTTAGTAGAGACGGGGTTTCACCATGTTGGCCAGGCTGGTCTTAAACTCCTGACCTCATGATCCACCCACCTTGGCCTCCCAAAGTACTGGGATTACAGGAGTGAGCCACCACGCCTGGTGATGACGTATGTTTCTTTTCTTTTCTGTTTTTCAGACGGAGTCTCACTGTTGCCAGGCTGGAGTACAGTGGCGCGATCTCGGCTCACTGCAACCTCCGCCTCCCAGGTTCAAGCGATTCTCCTGCCTTAGCCTCCCAAATAGCTGGGACTACAGGCGCGCACCACCATGGCCAGCTAATTTTTGTATTTTTAATAGAGACGGGGTTTCAGCATGTTGGCCAGGATGGTCTCAATCTCTTGACCTCAGGGGATCCACTGGCTTTGGCCTCCCAAAGTGCTGGGATTACAGGCATGAGCCACCGCACCCGGCCTCTGATGCTGCTTTTAAAAAAATATTTTTTAGGCTGGGCATGGTCACTCACATCTGTAATCCCAGCACTTTGAGAGGCTGGGGCAGGAGGATTGCTTGAAGTAAGGAGTTAGACCAGCCTGGGCAGCATAGCAAGACCCTGTCTCTATTAAAAAAATAATTTTTCCTACTATTCAATGCTCTTTCCTTCCTTTTATTTTACTGTTAAAATAACGCTTGTCACTGATTTTAAAAAATCTTTGTTTTAAAAATGCATTAAAAAATATAAATTAGGCCGGGTGCAGTGGCTCATGCCTGTAGTCCCAACACTTTGGGAGGCCGAGGCAGGTGGATCACCTGAGGTCAGGAGTTTGAGACCAGCCTGGCCAACATGGTAAAACCCTACCTCTACTAAAAATACAAAAATTAGTCGGGCGTGGTGGTTGGTGGCTGGTGCCTGGTGCCTGTAATCCCAGTTACTTGGGAGGCTGAGGGAGGAGAATCACTTGAACCCAGGAGGCGGAGGTTGCAGTGAGCAGAGATCACGCCACTCCACTCCAGCCTGGGCAACGAGTGCGTCTCAAAAATAAAATAAAATAAATTTATCACCATATACAATTTTATTTATTAACTTTGTTTCATGGTACTTTGTATTTTTGTTTTAAATATATTGTAATCCCTTGTCTTACTTCCTCTTTAACTCAGAGTCATTTAAAAGTGTATTTTTGGGGCCAGGCACAGGGGCTCATGTCGGTAATCCCAGCACTTTGGGAGGCCAAGGTGGGTGGATCACGAGGTCAAGAGATCGAGACCATCCTGGCCAACATGCTGAAACCCCATCACTACTAAAAATATAAAAATTAGCCAGGCGTGGTGGCACACACCTGTAGTACCAGCTACTCGGGAGGCTGAGGCAGGAAAATCACTTGGACCCAGGAGGCAGAGGTAGAAAGTGAGCCAAGATCGCGCCATTGCACTCCAGCCTGGTGACAGAGCGAGACCCTGTCTCAAAAAAAACAAAGTGTATGTTTCAACATTTAAAAAAATTTTATTGTGGTTGATTCTGATATAACTGAATTGGGTTGTCTGATCAGTTCTTTAAAGTCTGTTAACACTTTGTGATCCAGATAATAGTGTTTGTAAAAAAAAAAAATTCCTGATGTATTATGGACTTTAATGGGCATGATGATCTTTATTTGATTATACTTATTAATTTTATTTAGTTTTGCAAAATTAACTTTATAAATCAGTTTATAACAAAAGTATGTTAAAATTGTCTGCTATGCTTATGAATCAAATCTACAGTTCCTAATTTTTTTCATATATTTTGAGGCTATATTAAGTATATATAAATGTACAGTTGTTAAATTGTTGCATTGTTTTATGTATCTCATACATTAATGAGAATACATGTTTAATACATATTTTATACATAATTGTATATAATGTAATTATATGTTAGTGGGGATACAGAGATAATACATAAATGTGTATGATACATAATAGAGATAATTCATATATATTACATATTATATATATATTATACATACATAAATGTATTATCTCTACCCCCATTAATGCTTTCTTGTTGAAAATTCTATTATTTGCTATTAATATAGCTACACTGACCTTCTTTTTGGTATTATCATTTTAAAAATTAACTTCAAGAAAAAAATTCTGATAAAGCTAATAATGTTTAAAATAACTGACACTCAAATATCACACTGTGTCAAAAATTTATCCCTTCCCTACTGGGACAGAGACACAGTTGGTCTTGTTCTTGCTCTGTTGCCCAGGCTGGTGTACAGTGGTGTGATAGTAGCTCACTGCAGCTTGATCTCCTGAGCTGACGTGATCCACGTGGCTCAGCCTCCCAAGTAGTTGGAACAATAGGCACATGGCACCACGCGCCTGGCTTATTTTCCTTTTGGAGATGCAGTTTTGCTATATTGCCCAGGATGGTCTTGAATGATTGCTTGCCTTAAGGGATCCCTCCACCTCTGCCTCCCAAGTAGCTGGGATTTATACTTGTTTTTTTCTGTTCTCCCCAACTCCTTTTTTTTTTTTGAGATGCAGTCTCACTCTGTCGCAGGCTGGAGTGCAGCTGATGTGATCTCGGCTCACTGCAACCTCTGCCTCCCAGGTTCAAGCGATTCTCCTGCCTCAGCCTCCTGTGTAGCTGGGACTACAGGTGCATGCCACCACGCCCAGCTAATTTTTCTATTTTTAGTAGAGATGGGGTTTCACCATGTTGGCCAGGATGGTCTCAATTTCTTGACCTCGTGATCCGCCCGCCTCAGCCTCCCAAAGTGCTGGGATTACAGGTGTGAGCCACCGTGCCCATCTCTCTGTTCCCCTCTTAACTATGCTTTTCGTTGAAAATGGGTTATTCTCTGAGCAAAATTATCTGAAAGACTTGATAAGAGTATTTGTTTATTCATATTTCTCAGAATTTTCTGTGGAGTGAACATTCTGTGTTTCTGCATACCAAGCTATGCAAAGTATCAACAAAAAGGTTTTTCATTACTTCTATTTGGTAGATATTCTTAGAGTTGGGGTATAGCTGGGGTTGGATAGAAAACCATGTTTCTGGCCCCCTCCACAAAACATCAGATTTACTAGTTTTAAGTTAGGTAAATCTAAAAAACGTATCCTTGCAGATGAGGACGTTTCTTGATACGAACTTTTTCTTCTTAGTGGATATCTTAACTTATGTAGCCTGGAAGTTGAGCACATTTCCCAAAAACCGTGTTATTGGAAGTGGTTGTAATCTGGACTCTGCTCGTTTTCGTTACTTTATTGGGCAAAGGCTTGGCATCCACTCTGAAAGCTGTCATGGGCTGATCCTTGGAGAGCATGGCGACTCAAGTGGTAAGCCTGAGGCACGATTGGAGCCTCTGCAATATCTGTTTCCTGCCAATCATATAGACATTTAATGCAAAGTAGCTCCTGGGAGGGGAGAAAAGACTTTATTCCACTTTAGGCCCTTTTAGTAGTAATTTTTTACTACACTTATTTTTTTTTTTTTTTTTTTTTTTGAGACGGAGTCTCGCTCTGTAGCCCAGGCTGGAGTGCAGTGGCCGGATCTCAGCTCACTGCAAGCTCCGCCTCCCGGGTTTACGCCATTCTCCTGCCTCAGCCTTCCCGAGTAGCTGGGACTACAAGCGCCCGCCACCGCGCCCGGCTAGTTTTTTGTATTTTTTAGTAGAGACGGGGTTTCACCGTGTTCGCCAGGATGGTCTCGATCTCCTGACCTCGTGATCCGCCCGTCTCGGCCTCCCAAAGTGCTGGGATTACAGGCTTGAGCCACCGCGCCCGGCCTACTACACTTATTTTTAAAATAAAAAATACAGATTTGAAAAATGTGAGATTGACACTATAATCCTACATATGGATGGCTAGGATTATAATGCTTTTCTTAAATAGAGAACTAAGTAACACGATATAGTTTGTATTTAATTTGGGACACTAGTTCACAAAGGTCAGCAGTGTACTTCATGTAGTAGGCATTCTTCAGATTAAGGGATGGGTTGTAACTGAAGAATGTAAGAGGGAAGAGAAAGAGTACTGTGGTAATAGTCCTTTTCTCCCCTCTTAGTGTCTTCTGGCTAAAAAACCTTTGAAATCTATTTAATATAAACCTTGGCTATGGAAAAAGACTTAAAGGTAGAAAAACTAAAACTTCCTGGTGGAAAGTTTAAAACTGCAATTTTCTTATTTGCAGAATCTTTGCCAAGATAATAGAATTGTGGATCCCCCTCTGTGGAGATCTGGATTTAGAATATCTGGAGTGGAGCTCAGATATCAGAACATTCCTAGTTGAAAACCACTCATAACAGTTTTGCTAAGGTCAAAAACCAAAACCCTGCTAATACTATGTTGTAATAAGTGGGATTTTGGGTGTCTCTTTCTTAGTTCCTGTGTGGAGTGGTGTGAACATTGCTGGTGTCCCTCTGAAGGATCTGAACCCAGATATAGGAACTGATAAAGATCCTGAGCAGTGGGAAAATGTCCACAAAAAAGTGATTTCCAGGTAATACACGCTAGTTTCACATTTTTAGTACCTTAGAAGTTGTGAGCCTGAACTCTGTTAGAAAGTTGAGGTTAGTCCCTTAAGTATATGTTGTTGTATTTCCCATATTTTTATTTGCACTTCTGCTTTTTTTGTGTGATCATATTCACCAGATTATAAATTCTTCAACAGTCAGGGACTGATTCTATATTGCTCATTCCTGAGCCTAACCCAGTATTGAGCACATGGTAGGGGCTCACTTGTTGACTGACAATGTATTTTTTCAAACACTTGCTATATAGTGTTTATTGTTAGTGGTGGAATTAATTCCATATTAATTTCTGCATCTCTGTACTTGTAACTCTAATGTTTAACCACTGTGGCAAGGCATGGTGGCTCATGCCTATAATCCCAGCACTTTGGGAAGCTGAGGTGGGAGGATCACTTGAGCTCAGGAGTATGAGACCAGCCTGGGCAACATAGGGAGACCCCATCTCTACGAAAAAAAAAAAAAAAATTAGCTGAGTGTATGGTGGCTTGCTTGAGCCCAACAGGTCAAGGCGAGCTCTGATGGTGCCACTGCACTCCAGCTGAGACCCTCCCTAAAAAAGGCATACATATGGCCAGGCGTGGTGGCTCATGTCTCATGCCTCTAATCCTACCACTTTGAGAGACCAGGGTGGGCAGACCACTTGAGGTCAGGAGTATGAAAACAGCCTGGCCAACGTGGTGAAAACTCAGCTCTACTAAAAATATAAAAATTAGCCACAAATGGTGGTGCACGCTTGTAATCCCAGCTACTCAGGAGGCTAAGGAGGGAAGACTGCTTAAACCCGGGAAGTGGAGGTTGCAGTGAGCCGAGATTGCACCACTGCCCTCCAGCCTGGGCGACAGAGCAAGACTTAAGAAAAAAATGCGTACATACTCCAAGTAATTTCTAGGAGAAGTTGTTGATGGAGTCATTGCAGTTTTGTGGCATTGTTAGATAGGATGCTATAAAGTGGAAGTTCAATGACAAGTGGATCTTCTCAACTAACTTATGTTTATGGTTTCTTCTAACTACAGTGGCTATGAGATGGTCAAAATGAAAGGTTATACTTCTTGGGGCATTAGCCTATCTGTAGCTGATTTAACAGAAAGTATTTTGAAGAATCTCAGGAGAGTGCATCCAGTTTCTACCCTAAGTAAGGTAGGACATTCACATTTGAAAAATCATTAATTTCAACATAAAACAGGGGTAAGTAACATTTTTGAGACACTCCGGTTTTGGGTTTGATCTCGTGGAAGAACCTCTCTTCCTGAAGTCTGTTCTTTGCTGCTGAAGAGTGGGGAGATTGGGGAGTCTATCTTTATAGACCTTTGTCCTGGTCTAGCGTGACATTTCCTTTTATTAGATAAAAGTAAGTGTTTTTGCAACTTGATTATTTAACTAAGTGATCTGACTCTACCAGTATCTGGAAACACTGAGAACCACTATGGGCAGACCTTGGTACCTTTGGAGTTGTTCTCTTCGTTTCGATTATGTCCAATGAAGAGATCTAGGAAAAAAGCACTAGACACAAAAGAATTAGCAGTCTCCTGGGGAGAGGGGAGTTGGGGCATGGGTGAGATCCTTCTGCTAGTCTAAATGGAAGAGGTTATAAAACAAGAGAGATCTAAATCATTGGAAATAAAGTCATAGGAATTTTGAAGTGGTCTCTTGATAGGAAGTGGTATGGAGTAAGGAGATGAGGAAAGAAGGGTGAGCCCCAGCAAACATGGCAGGAGGCTGGGGCCCATGTGGAGAGATGGTGGGTTGAAACTGAACAATAAATATGTCTAATCATGTTTTAAATTGTTCTCTGTCTTGGTACTCTGCCATAGTTTGTACTACCAATCTGTTACTCATTCACCTCACAACTGTTGTTTCTCATATTGCAGACCTTTGTTAAAAAAGGAATAATTTTTAAGTCTTTACTTTCAGGGCCTCTATGGAATAAATGAAGAAATATTCCTTAGTGTCCCATGTATCCTGGGAGAGAATGGCATCACAGACCTCATAAAAGTGAAACTGACCCTTGAAGAGGAGGCCTGCTTGCAAAAGAGTGCAGAAACACTCTGGGAAATTCAGAAGGAACTCAAGTTTTAAAGTTGCTTAAAGTTACCATTCTATAGATTGAAGATGAAATAGTAGTTATGGAATTGTATATGTCAAACTTTAAAATAAATTTGAATTTCTAAAAGTTGGAAAAATAGAGGAAAGAGTGACCTATTTAGTGTAGCCTTCCAGCTTTTTTTTTTTTGGGGTGGGTCTCATTCTGTTACCCAAGCTGGAATGCAGTGGCACCATCATAGCTCACTGCAACCTTGACCTCCCGAACTCAGATGAGCCTCCCACTTCAGCCTTCAGAGTAGGTGGGACCACATGTGTGTGTCTCCATGCCTGGCTAATTTTTGTATTTTTTTGTAGAGATGGGGTTTTGAACTCCCAAAGTGCTGTGATTACAGGGGCGAGCCACTGTGCTTGGCCTTAGCTTTGATTTAGTATCCAGATGATGGACGATACTTTTTTTTTTTCCAAACAAAAGTGATGGCATCAAAGATGTTTTTGGTATCTTTTAGTACTTGCCTTGTATGTATACGTAACTGCCATCTGGTCCATGAGAATGTGTATGCTGTGTTATAGAAATCTTGATTTTCATCAGGTGCATAGTAATTCTCTATGGCTTAATACCTGTGTTTACATGCTATTTAATAAAAGCTTTAATTTCCTCTACAATGTAAAAATAAAAATATATATATGCACACACACACAAAAAGTAATCTAAATGTTCCTAACATTAGATAAAACCTTAATTTGACCTTGCTGGTTTTTCTTCTGGTAACTTTTATGAGTGCATTTTAATTTTTACAGAAAAGGTCTTAAGCTTTAAACCCCTTGGTGACAACAGATTAAACTGGTCGTTCTTCTCTTGGGAGGAGAATGGGCTGCCTAATTATCTTAACAACATCCCAAATCGGAATAGACTTTCCTTTATAGCCTCATGAGCCTTCTAGCACTCTCATTTTGATCAAGAACATTCTATTCTGGATGAGCTCTGCAGGACATACAGTAGCTACATAGTTCATTGGGTGGTCACAAACTTGGCTACAGAATCACTCACCATGAAGACGAAACTTTAAATGACAAAGCAGGGAGGCAATGGTACACTGTATCTTTCCCTTTAATCCTAAAGTTATCAGGTATATAGTTTGGACCTCCCACTGTGCTCCTTTCTGATGAAAACACTTATGGTTCACTGAGGCCTAGAAAGGAAACAAATTTAGTAGGATTGGTAGGAGAGTATCACCTTGGACCTTTCACAGATAAGTTACTCAAATCCTTTCAAATATTTCAAAATTTAGATTTCTATTTGGTATATCCCCATATTCACTTCATATACTGTAGAATAATACTAATTTCAACTTAAGATGGATTTTATGCTTTTTTTGCTAAATGAAAAGTTGGGCTTATTAAGGTTTCATGGATCTTTCCTAAAGTTCAATAAAGGAGAGAAAAATTATGCAACAAATTTTATTTAGCAGTCCCAACATTCAGCACAAAAAGTTTACAGAGGATAGAAAGTGCATTAATAAAAGCCAGTCTTTACCAAAAGAAAACAGAAAATATATTATTGATTCAAAATATTTTACACTTGAATGATAAACTGCAATAACTTATTCTGGGCACCTACTGATAAGAGAAAGGAAGAGAAGAAAAGAATACTTTAAGAAGAGCTCAGCTTCCAGCTGGTATCAGAGAAGTCAGTAGAGGTCACTGAGACCGGCAGTCTTTCTTGCTTTTTGCATTAGTGCCCTCAGCTGGAACTGTTTACGGGACAGAAGACGTACATGCTGGGAGGGGAAAAAAGTTTGAATAGTTTAGAATGGCTTTGATTTAGGCCCAGTCATAAAATATCAGACAATTTGTAACCTAGATAGGATCTAAGAACCCTAACTCAACCTGTCAACCTTTGGAATGAATACCTCATTACATGTGGCTTTTAAACTTCATATTATAAAGGCTTACTCAACAGGGAAAGCATTACATTGCAGGATCTGGCTCAGGAGTTTGACTTACACTTTCTTTTCCTAAGCCATGCCACTCAAGAGATTGTACAGAAAGAGAGTCCTTTCTTGGGTCTCTGGTTTACATCCAGCCATTCTTGTGGTTATACCACTTCTGAGGCACATGGTTTGGCCATTCCCCCACAGTGAGGAGATAGGCAAGATCAGCACATGACCTGACCTGGCTCCAGCTGCAGCTGGATCAGATATCCCAAGGGTGGCTGCTATTATTCCTAAAACCATGTTCTCCATGACCCAAGAGACAGCAGTAGCCAAACTTCGCTTACTAGATTTTCCTCTGTACAACAGCATTAAGCTTGAGACAACTTTCATTCAAGAGGGCTTGAAAGGACAGCCTGATACCTTGAAGGGCTGTCTGATGTGGGAAAACTGGTCTAAAGTTATATAACTCTAAGAAAATTAACAGATAAAAAATGGAGGTGGCACAATCAGTGATCTCAGGTGGTATGACCTCAAAGAACCAATGGAAATCTGATCGTGCCTCCTGATCCACCCAGGCACAGAATTACACTCATCTTAATGCTGCCTGGTGGATAGAGAACTGCAGCCACCAGCCCACTTTTCTTCCCCTGCTCAGATCAATCCTCAGTACTCTGTAGGTAAAAAGATGGCACAAAACCCTACATCTCATTTGCTGTCTTTTGGGAAGATAAAGAATCTTAATTCATACTACAGAGAAACTCTCTTGGTTTGTGGTTTGCAAGGTCAGGGCCTCTACAGCCCAAGTTAAAAAATCTTGGAAAGTAAAATGAAGACATACCTTCAGGAAGACATCCAGGTCTATCACTCCCCTTCTCAAGGCTTCTCCCAAGTAAAAGATAGTGTCTTCAATAGCGTTTTCTTCTGCATACAAATTCAGGATCTGTTTGTATAAGGGAGCTGTGGGAATGATAACTTCATCAATATCATTGTTTTCAGACTGATTTTCCATTTTCTCCAGAGCAGAACTGAGTTCTTCATCCTTCTTTTTCAAAAGTTCTATGTTTTTATCAACCTCGGCCTGAAAACAGAACAGTCCAAGCATTATTAATTGTACATAATTATCCACTTATTAGACATCTACAACACTTCACAGAAAAAGGTGGGCTAATAACCATGTTTAAATAACTCATGGATGAGAATCATGTTTCAAATAGCACCCTGGTCAAAGGTAGAGGAAAAGATGTGATCTATGCTGAGTGAAATACAGTAATGATGGAGATATCCTGAGCTGACCACTTTCAGCGACGGTAACAAGCTTGTCACTTGTCAGTGACAAATGATCCTGCAAACTAAGCCGTCAGACAAGATACTTTCCAGCAGAAGGTTCCTTTACATAGAAAATCATAAGAGGTTTTTCTTCTCAGCAAGTAGGCATCTGCCATAGGAGAGTAACTTTCCCGTCTATGAAGAGGATTCAATGCATAGAGGCCCAAATGTCTGTATTCTAATCACAAAGTATCACACGCAGGTGATGGCTGTAGGCTCTGAGTTGTATTGGTGTCACTTTCCTGAATTCTAAAAATTGGCTACTTCGAAGCTCATTTTATAATCTAGAACCACTTTGTAAGGCTAATGGGTACACACAAATCACTTTCCACAGCGCCCTCAACCTTCTAAGAATTCTTGACTCTTCCATCAAAAAGGCACATTTACTGGAATAAATTCTCCTTCATGGGGATGAAAATGGAGCATGAAATTGGCATTTCAATTATGCTGATGCCTCCACTTTATCATCATTAAGCAAAGCCACAGGGCTGACTTACACGTGGACTCTCCAAGGCACAGCTGTCTGTTATAAATATGAGAAAGCTTAAAGAGCTGAAGGTTGCATATGCTATGTTTATATGTAGCTCTTTAGCCAACCAAGTATCTCTGGATTATTGTGAAAGTTCCCCGAACATACTTTTAAAGATGGCTCACACAACCTTTGGAAACAATAAAACAGTACTGTCCTTTTAAGTCTGCACCTAAGATGTAGAGATCTTTATCATGGCTTAGAGCTCTCAACTTATTTCCTAGTAACTGGCAACATCAACCACTCAAACAGTCCTCCGTTGGGTTAAAACATCATTTCCTAGGGCAAAGGTGTGTTATGGTCTGGCTGTGTCCCCACCTAAATCTCAACTTGAATTTTATCTCACAGAAAGGGACCTGTGAAGGGGCGGACGCGGTAATGGAATCATGGGAGCCGGTCTTTCCTATGCTATTCTCATGATAGTGAATAAATCTCACAAGATCTGATGGGTTTATCAGAGGTTTCCACTTTTGCTTCCTCCTCATTTCCTCTTGCCACCACCATGTAAGAAGTGCCTTTTGGTTGGGTGTGGTGGCTCATGCCTATAATCCCAACACTTTGGAAGGCCAAGGTGGGCAGATCACTTGAGATCAGGAGTTCGCGACGAGCCTGGCCAACATGATGATACCCCGTCTCTACTAAAAAATACAAAAATTAGCCAGGCATGGTGACAGGCACCTGTAATCCCAGCTACTCAGGAGGCTGAGGCAGGAGAATCGCTTGAACCTGGGGGGTAGAGGTTGCAGTGAGCCGAGATCATGCCACTTCACTCCAGCCTGAGCAAGAGTGAGACTCTCTCAAAAAAAAAAAAAAAAGAAATGCCTTTTCCCTCCCACCATGATTCTGAGGCCTCCCCAGCCATGTGGAACTGTAAGTCCAACTAAACCTCTTTTTCTCCCCAGTCTCGGATGTGTCTTTATCAGCAACATGAAAATGGACTGATACAAGGTGCAAACAAAATGGTCTAAATATTATTCCCCTCCCAATCAAAGACCAAATACCAGACATAGGCTCCACTGTAAACAAAGCTATAAAAAATTACATTCACATGTCTAAAGATGCCTATAATTTTCTGAACTCCTATTATGCCCACAACATCCAGGATACATATAGAACACTTTGCCATGGCTACAATTCAATCCAAAACTTTTAAGTCTTTAATGAGTCACTTACTACTTCTTGATCTAAACGGGTAACCATCTCTTCCAGTTTTTGGTGACCCTTTTTCAGGTCTTCTTCTGTTCGTTTCAAGGCATTGAGCTCTGCCTGGGCACGATCCATTTCCTCCTTCATCCGCCATCTCAGTTTGTCACTGACCGCTGAGATGAGAGAGGCTCGGATGGTGTCCTCGCTGATTGTGCCATCCCTACTGGGACCTGCAGGAAACAGAGGCAAAAAACACTTGCTTACTTCCCAAGTTCCTTCTATTCGTCTCACAGGAACCTTCAGAAAAGAGGGCAATATGAACCGACACTTTCAAAATGTGAGGAAAGAAAAAAATTACGTTTCATCAGAAACAATGTAAAAAATCTGAGTTGATTCAGAAATACTTGCCCTGAAAGAGATTACTATTAATCCATGTTAAACCCAGTTTCCCTATTCATAGTCCAAACAATTAGCTATTTTCTCAATGAGACAGAGGCTATGTCCCTACCAATTGCAATTATTCCTAAATCACCAACAAATGGCACGGTAATTTCCACCAAGGAAAAACATTTGATGCAGGCAAAGTCCAATATCAGGCTTCACTGCTAAGCTGAAGGAGACAGGTGCCCATTGTAGCAGCCAGTGAGGACTGAGAATGGGCAGTTTCCCTAAACGAATGTACAGTTTAATAAGGCTCCCCTCTATAAGACTTTCACTCCTTCACCCTTTACCAATAGGACAGAATGGATAAACAAAAAAGAATGACATCCAAAAATTCAACAGCTGATGAAGTGTTTATTCCCAGATTATTCTCTTCCAAATGTCCCTTCCTAATCAGTGTATTATATAATTTCCATGCATATTTCAGATCAAATAAACATCCCCTGGATATTTTCTTCAAAAAGGTCTCCTTTTTAATATAAAGGTTGGGTATTCTTTATGACTATCAGTGTTCTTCAGTTATTGTCCTAAATCAGCAAAAGTGTAAATGGCATTTTGACTTAATTATGTTTGATTATAAAATACTATGTGAGGACATAAGTATATTTAACCTTAATTGCCTTTTTTTTGAGATGGAGTCTCACTCTGTCACCCAGGCTGGAGTACAGTGGCATGATCTCGGCTCACTGCAACCTCTACCTCCTGGGTTCAAGCAACTCTCCTGCCTCAGCCTCCCGAGTAGCTGGGATTTCAGGCACACATTACACATCACAATGCCCGGCTAATTTTTGTATTTTTAGTAGAGATGGGGTTTCACCATGTTGGCCAGGCTGGTCTCAAACTCCTGACCTCAAATGATCCACCTGCCTGGCCTCCCAAAGTGCTGGGATCATAGGTTTGAGCCACTGAGCCTGGCCTTAATTCCTTCTTAACTCCTGAAGTTCTCTTTAGCATCTTCCCACAAAGGCAAAAACCTTCAACACATCTCCAAAGAAGACTGAAACCATTAATGGGTGCCTCCGACTCTCGTTTCTTCCACTTCTTTTGGAACAAGAATCCTAACCCCTTTATTTACATGCCTGATTCCTCACTGTTCACAAGTACAAACTTCCCTTTCTCAGCAAGACAGCTTGCTTTCTTCCAGATCCTTCCGAAGGACCAGATGCTTTTAAGCTTGTACCTACTTCTCTAATTCCAATGAGTCTAAGTCCAACAACTGCTTTTACGATTATGCTTTTGTTCTTATTCTCTGGTTAAGGCTCTTAGCTAAGTTAAGGCCCATTTATTCACTTCTCTTACCAGCCCCAAACCGTGGGTCATCTTTGAAGCCCTATTCTCTCTAGTGTTTACATCCTCTGAGGTCAACTCCAGTCTTAGCCAACATCACTCTCTAATTCATGCACATTCTCAATAGAAGTGATATCCCCCAACAACTGGAAAAAAATTGGTTTGAGGTGGAAAAAAAAAAAGTCTTGTTCTTATGTATAAAGCAGAGATATCCATACAGTACCTAAACAGATACACAGTATAATCAACATTTGTCGGGGGTGGGAATTGTTAGGGGAAAAAAAGTCTAAAAAGTCTTCCTAGGAGGGTGACAATAAAAAAAAAAAAAAGTTAGGAAACACTGCTGAAATTCATCTGTGATCTTGTTTTTCAACTAGATGTTTTGTTGCTACTGTAAACTTCTACTTGCTGGCCTTGTCACTACCATCCCAATCTCTTTTTTCTTTTTTTTTTTTTGAGACGGAGTCTTGCTCTGTTGCCCAGGCTGGAGTACAGTGGCACAATTTGGGCTCACTGCAACCTCTGCCTCCCAGGTTCAAGTGATTCTCCTGCCTCAGCCTCCCAAGTAGCTGCAATATAGGCATGCACCACCACACCTAGCTAATTTTTCTATTTTTGGTAGAGATGGGGTTTCGCCATGTTGGCCAGGCTGGTCTCAAACTCCTGACCTCAAGTGATCTGCCTGCTTCATCCTCCCAAAGTGCTGGGATTATAGGCATGAGCCACTGAGCGTGGCCTTATCCCCATCTCATTCTTAAACTTATGATCCACATCAGCTACATTTAAATTAAACTAAACACAACCTATGAAAAGCAAACTTCCTGAAAGCCTTGTGAATTACCTGGGTCTTCTAATTACCTGTTAGATGATCCTGCTTTTTACCAAAACCATCAACAAACTCTGTCAACAAACTCTGTCTAAGCCATTCTAAACTAACAAAAAAGTTTAATGCTCTCAAATATCAGATCCCATCTTCTCTCTACCATTAAATTATGGTGAAAGCTAATCTTTGCCAATGATCTTTCCTCCATTAACAATAATTCCCAAAATATCAGCACAACAACTAGAATCTGCTCTCTCTTAACAGTTATCACTACACTTATTAGTTTAAAAACCTATTTTCTGAAGGAAAGGACTCTATAATCCTTATTATGCAGCCTAAATCCTAAATGTTAAGGGTGGCAAACTGTTGCTGAATGATTTCCTGAAATCAACAGAATTGGTTATCTTCTAGGAGTCCTAGAGAAAAGGCTCAGATAGTTAGAAGTCCTTAGGATGTGCTTTTTTGGAAACTTTCCTTCTCTTGCCTTCTGCTGGAATGTAGAAGAAGGTAATTATTAAAATTGTTTATAAATATACAAGTGCTCAAAAATAAATAGTAAGGTGGTATTAAACCAAATGAAAGAACTCATCAATATCTCTACTACCTGAAAATCAGAAAAGTGAACTGCTAAAACTCTACTGCTTTGAAGGCATGTGGTTGGAAAGAGTGCTGAAAAGTCATTACTAGAGTAAAATATTTAAAATTATGGATTTCCAAGGCCAGGTGCAGTGGCTCAAGCCTGTAATCCCAGCACTTTGGGAAGCCGAAGCGGGCGGATCACAGTTCGAGATCAGCCTGACCAACATGGTGAAACCATGTTTCTACTAAAAATACAAAAATTAGCTGGGCGTGGTGGCACACGCCTATAATCCCAGCTACTCAGGAGGCTGAGGCAGGAGAATCACTTGAACCCAGGAGGCGGAGGTGGAAGTGAGCTGAGATCGTGCTATTACACTCCAGCCTGGGCGACAAAGCAAGATACCATCTCAAAATAAAATATAAAAAATAAATAAAATTATGGATTTCAGTAACAGTGACAGGAGGCAGCCAAATGCCTGGGCAGATGGGGTGGGTCCCCGGTGAAACACCACCTTGAAACCAAAAACAGCCGAAAGGCTGAAAGATTGGACTGTAGGTTCTGGATGAAACCCCTGACATAGAGTGAGAACTTCTATTCCTGTTTGCTCACCCTTTCCCATTGATTCCTTCTAAATAATGCCTTTTAACCAATCAAATGTTGCCTTTTCCAATACTACCTATGGCCTACCCTGATTTCCTAAGAGCCCCTAAGAAGCGCCAGGACTCAGCCACTTAGTGGGAACTTTCCCACCTTTGGGTAGGGGAACCACCCCCGTGTCTCCTTTCCACTGAAAGCTATTTCATCACTCAATAAAACTCCCTGTCTTGCTCACGCTTTGATTGTCAGTGCATCCTCATTCTTTCTGGGCACAGGACAAGAAATTGGGAACCAGTGGGTAAGCCAGACTCGGCCCAAGTGGGCCGAGTGGGAGGGCTGTCTCCTGCAGCAGGAAGCATGGTTGAGGGAGGCCCAGGCAGGGTGTCGCTGGTCAGAGGTCCCTGGCTTGCAGAGTGACTGAGAAGAAAATCTTGCATCATCAACACTATCACTGCTTCACTTTATTCAAACAATTTTGCCCAACCAGCCACCATAATTCAGTGCTAAGCCCCTTCAGCAGTTAAATTCTTTAAATGTTTCTGTCTCCAAGGGAACATCCAAATTCTTTAGCAAAGAATATTACCATAATTACCATAATTCAATCTCTTGGACTTGCTTTGGTTTCCATTTTTGCCAGGGAGGGGAAAACTGATTTATAATTTTGGTCTCTCACAACAAATTCGAAGGATGAGAAAAAATGTAAACTGCAATACAGTTTGAGAAAACTACTAAAACACCTTAACACAAGGAAGAATAAACATGAGATCTTTGCTGTAACCATTAAAATGCTTTTTCTAGTAGAGAGGTAGTCTCTCAATGTTGCTCAGGCTGGTCTCAAATTCCAGGCTCAAGCTATCCTCCTGCCTCAGCCTCCTGGAGTGCTGGGATTACAGGCATGAGCCACTGTGCCTGGCATCCCACCTATTTGCTATTGCAAAAAACAAAAATGAAAGAAACAAAAAACCTCAAAGTATAGGAATCTGCTATAATACCTGGTTTGTAACAGGAGTGATGGCCCAGCTCATGCTTCAGTGAGCATACATCCTCCTTTTCCATTGCTACATGTTGCCCATCTCATCTTCAATATTATAGTATCAGGCAGGAAGCTTTTGGCAGATCTTAATTTTTTTTTTCTTTTGTGTTCAGGTATTTTTTGTTTTCAACTGATAAAATTTTTATTTCACTTTGAATTTTTACACTTTTCCTGATTATTCTGTGTAAGGTGAAACTAGAACTGTTTAAAAGACATACACAAACCTAGTACATCAATAACTGGGGATTTTTCTTTTTTGCTATACTATTTTCACACCCACGGGTGTGCTTGCTAGGCAATATAATCATCACAGAAGAAAATGTTAGGCGGAAAACTGGTTAAGGAAAAACAAAGCAAGAAAAGAGCTACCAGATATACAAACAGGCTCAGTTCCACATGCACTACTTTATTTTCAAGGGCCAACTATTAACTGCACATTTTTGTTCAGCTAGAAAGGTGGGATTTTTGTTTTTTCTTTCTTTGGTTTGTTTTAAATCAGTGCATGAGTTTTTCTTTTCTCATTTCAGCAGATGGACAAACAGATGGACTCTACAGCTAAGTGGAATGTTAAAGGTAGAGGGGTGATATTGTGAGACTGATAGGCCTATTATCAATTCTCTTCACTGCAGTGTCCATGCAACTTCCCTGAATACAGGGTCTCATTAAAACATATCTGAGAGCTGAGCTGGATGAGTGCAACTGGAAGACTTGGTGAGGGGCACTAAAAAGCATGATCAGGGCCAGCCTCAATACAGGGAGAAGTCAGGGATATTTAAAAATACTTTCTTGATTCAGATCCTGGTAAGACTGAAGAGCAACACCGTGTTGAGAACTGGAGGAAGACAGAGCTCTGGTGCCAGAGGCTCTTCTCAAGTCTTTAAAGCCAGGCTTGCTCACCAAGGTTCTCACTAATGTCTCTCTCCCCTGCCCATATACAGCATTAAAAAGTGAAAAAAAAGACAGATAAAGATAGAATTCAAAAAGCAAAAAAAGTAAGGAAGCAGAGGGACAGAAATTTAGGAAGGAAGATAAAACCAAAGTCAACAGTCAAAAAGGATAGTGGGGGGCCGAGTATGGTGGCTCATGCCTGTAATCCCAGCAATATGGGAGGCCGAGGAGGGTGGATCATGAGGTCAAGAGATCGAGACCATCCTGGCCAACATGGTGAAACCCCATCTCTACTAAAAATACAAAAATTAGCTGGGGATGGTGGCGCGTACCTATAGTCCCAGCTACTTGGGAGGCTGAGGCAGGAGAATCGCTGGAACCTGGGAGGCGGAGGCTGCAGCGAGCCAAGATCACGCCACTGCACTCCAGCCTGACAAAAGAGCAAGACTCCAGCTCAAAAAAAAAAAAAAAAAAGAATGTTTAGATTTAAAAATTTAAAAGTCGCATGCCACGAAGAACCTGAAAACTGAGTACTCCTCAAGTGAAAGGTAATCTCTATGGAACATCATTCTTCTTTTTTTTTTTTTTGGAGATGAGGTCTCCCTATGTTGCCCAGGCTGCAGTGCAGTTATTCACAGGTGCAGCCAAAAGGCACTGCAGCCTTAAACTCCTACGCTCAGGCGATCCTCCTGCCTCAGCCTCCCAAGTAGTTAGGACTATATGCATGCACCACCATGCCTGACTCAGAAGGTTATTCTTAAAGATATTATCCAGGAAGCAGGTAAGGTCATTCATAAAACACACGGCTTTTTTCTTTAGCTAGTGTTAACGAAAATAGATTCCATTATTGAAGCACAAGTTGCAAACTGGTAACATAGTGAACACATTGCAGTAGGAAAGGGAATTTAGTCAGGTGTGTTATATGAGCACTTGAACTTTTTAAGGTGTCATAAGCCAGTTAATCTGCCACAAAGAATTTAAATTTCAGGATTCGAGTTTCTTCAGAGGAAGACACTGTGGACATCTGTGGTCATGAACTTTTGAGTGGCAACAGCCCAAACAGGTCAAGTGTCTTTAAGCTCCAAACAACAGGCAGCATTACTGTGAATGACCATTAAACTCAAATGCCAAATGATGTAGTCTCACTCCAAGTTCTAGCATCACAATATAATCTCTATAACCTTCTGTACAACTTTACAATGGAATTGTATTTTAATGATTCTGATATCAGATTAAACTTTCCAAAAAGTTACACATAATTCAGGTCAATTTTTTTTTTTACAAATATTAAATAAGACTTGCATTTGCAGGATTAAAAAGTCTAATATTCTCTTTCATTATTTATTCATGATTTCATTTTGTCTTGAGCAATTTTACTAAAAGCAACTCAATTTTATTAGGTGTTTTTCTGTTTCTCTTAAAAAACAGCTTTTGATTTTGACTGTCCTCTCAATGATTTCTAGTTTCTCTCTCATTAAGAATTAAACTTTTTCTTTCTCTTAATTTCCTTTTTAAAAAAATTATTATTATACTTTTAAGTTCTAGGGTACATGTGCACAACGTGCAGGTTTGTTACATATGTATAAATGTGCCATGTTGGTGTGCTGCATCCACTAACTCATCATTTACATTAGATATATCTCCTAATGCTATCCTTCCCACCTCCCCTCACACCAAAACAGGCCCCGGTGTGTGATGTTGCCCATCCTGTGTCCAAGTGTTCTCATCGTTCAATTCCCACCTATGAGTAAGAACATGCGGTGTTTGGTTTTCTGTCCTTGTGACAGTTTGCTGGGAATGATGATTTCCAGCTTCATCCATGTCCCTACAAAGGACATGAACTCCTCCTTTTTTATGGCTGCATAGTATTCCATTGTGTATACGTGCCACATTTTCTTAATTCAGTCTATCATTGATGGACATTTGAGTTGGTTCCAAGTCTGTGCTATTGTGAACAGTGCTGCAATAAACATACGTGTGCATGTGTCTTTATAGCAGCATGATTTATAATCCTTCGGGTATATCCCCAGTAATGGGATTGCTGGGTCAAATGGTATTTCTAGTTCTAGATCCTTTAGGAATCGCCACACTGTCTTCCACAATGGTTGAGCTAGTTTACAATCCCACCAACAGTGTAAAAGTGTTCCTATTTCTCCACATCCTCTCCAGCACCTGTTGTTTCCTGACTTTTTAATGATCGCCATTCTAACTGGCGTGAGATGGTATATCATTGTGGTTCTGATTTGCATTTCTCTGATGGCCAGAGATGATAAGCATTTTTTCATGTGTCTGTTGGCTGCATAAATGTCTTCTTTTGAGAAGTGTCTGTTATCCTTCGCCCACTTTTTGATGGGGTTGTTTGATTTTTTTCTTGTAAATTTGCTTAAGTTCTTTGTAGATTCTGGATATTAGCCCTTTGTCAGATGGGTAGATTGCAAAAATTTTCTCCCATTCTGTAGGCTGCCTGTTCACTCTGATGGTAGTTTCTTTTGCTGTGCAGAAGCTCTTTAATTAGATCCCATTTGTCAATTTTGGCTTTTGTTGCCATTACTTTTGGTGTTTTAGTCATGAAGTCCTTGCCTATGCCTATGTCCTGAATGGTATTGCCTAGGTTTTCTTCTAGGGTTTTTATGGTTTTAGGTTTGACATTTAAGTCTTTAATCCATCTTGAATTAATTTTTGTATAAGGTGTAAGGAAGGGATCCAATTTCAGCTTTCTACTTATGGCTAGCCAGTTTTCCCAGCACCATTTATTAAATAGGGAATCCTTTCCCCATTTCTTGTTTCTCTCAGGTTTGTCAAAGATCAGATGGTTGTAGACATGTGGTATTATTTCTGAGGGCTCTGTTCTGTTCCATTGGTCTATCTCTCTGTTTTGGTACCAGTACCATGCTGTTTTGGTTACTGTAGCCTTGTAGTATAGTTTGAAGTCAGGTAGCGCGATGCCTCCAGTTTTGTTCTTTTGGCTTAGGATTGTCTTGGTAATGTGGACTCTTTTTTGGTTCCATATGAACTTTAGTTTTTTCCAATTCTGCGAAGAAAGTCATTGGTAGCTTGATAGGGATGGCACTGAATCTATAAATTACCTTGGGCAGTATGGCCATTTTCATGATATTGATTCTTCCTATCCATGAGCATGGAATGTTCTTCCCTTTGTTTGCATCCTCTTTTATTTCATTGAGCAGTGGTTTGTAATTCTCCTTGAAGAGGTCCTTCACATCCCTTGAAAGTTGTGTTCCTAGGTATTATATTCTCTGTGAAGCAATTGTGAATGGGAGTTCACTCACGATTTGGCTCTCTGTTTGTCTGTTATTGGTGTATAGGAATGCTTGTGATTTTTGCACATTGATTTTGTATCCTGAGACTTTGCTGAAGTTGCTTATCAGCTTAAGGAGATTTGGGGCTGAGACGATGGGGTTTTCTAAATATACAATCTCGTCATCTGCAAACAGGGACAATTTGGCTTCCTCTTTTCCTAACTGCATACCCTTTATTTCTTTCTCCTGCCTGACTGCCCTAGCCAGAACTTCTAACACTATGTTGAATAGGAGTGGTGAGATAGGGCATCCTTGTCTTGTGCCAGTTTTCAAAGGGAATGCTTCCAGTTTTTGCCCATTCAGTATGATATTGGCTGTGGGTCTGTCATAAGTAACTCTTACTATTTTGTGATATGTCCCATCAATACCTAATTTATTGACAGTTTTTAGCATGAAGGGCTGTTAAATTTTGTCAAAGGCCTTTTCGGCATCTATTGAGATAATTATGTGGTTTTTGTCTTTGGTTCTGTTTATATGATGGATTACGTTTACTGATTTGCATATGTTGAACCAGCTTTGCATCCCAGGGATGAAGCCCACTTGATCATGGTGGATAAGCTTTTTGATGTGCTGCTGGATTTGGTTTGCCAGCATTTTATTGAGGATTTCTGCATCGATGTTCATCAGGGATATTGGTCTAAAATTCTCTTTTTTTTGTTGTGTCTCTGCCAGGCTTTGGTATCAGGATGATGCTGGCCGCATAAAATGAGTTAGGAAGGATTCCCTCTTTTTCTATTATTGGAATAGTTTCAGAAGGAGTGGTACCAGCTCCTCTTTGTAATCTCTGGTAGAATTTGGCTGTGAATCCGTCTGGTCCTAGACTTTTTTTGGTTGGCAGGCTCGTAATTATTGTCTCAATTTCAGAGCCTGTTATTGGTCTATTCAGGGATTCAACTTCTTCCTGGTTTAGTCTTGGGAGGGTGTATGTGTCTAGGAATTTATCCATTTCTTCTAGATTTTCTAGTTTATTTGCATAGAGGTGTTTATAGTATTCTCTGATGGTAGTTTGTACCTCTGTGGGATCGGTGATGATATCCCCTTTATCATTTTTTATTGTGTCAATTTGATTCTTCTCTCTTTTCTTCTTTATTAGTCTTGCTAGCAGTCTATCAATTTTGTTGATCTTTTCAAAAAACCAGCTCCTGGATTAACTGATTTTTTTGAAGGGTTTTTTGTGTCTCTACCTCCTTCAGTTCTGCTCTGATCTTTCCATGTTTAGTGCTTCCTTCAGGAGCTCTTGTAAGCAGGTCCTGGTGGTGACAAAATCTCTCATTTGCTTGTCTGTAAAGGATTTTATTTCTCCTTCATTTATGAAGCTTAGTTTGGCTGGATATAAAATTCTGGGTTGAAGTCTTTCCTTTAAGGATGTTGAATATTGGCCCCCACTCTCTTTTGGCTTGTAGAGTTTCTGCCGAGAAATCCACTGTTAGTCTGATGGACTTCCCTTTGTGGGTAATCCGACCTTTCCCTCTGGCTGCCCTTAACATTTTTTTCCTTCATTTCAACCTTAGTGAATCTGACAATTTTGTGTCTTGGGGTTGCTCTTCTCAAGGAGTATCTTTGTGGCATTCTCTGTATTTCCTGAATTTGAATGTTGGCCTGCCTTGCTAGGTTGGGGAACTTCTCCTGGACAATATCCTGCAGAGTGTTTTCCAACTTGGTTCCATTCTCCCCGTCACGTTCAGGTACACCAATCAGACGTAGATTTGGTCTTTTCACATAGTCCCATATTTCTTGGAGGCTTTGTTTCTTTTTACTCTTTTTTCCTCTAAACTTCTCTTCTCGTTTCATTTCATTCATTTGATCTTCAATCACTGATACCCTTTCTTCCAGTTGATCGAATCGGTTACCGAAGCTTGTACATGCATCACGTAGTTCTCGTGTCATGGTTTTCAGCTCCATCAGGTCATTTAAGGTCTTCTCTATGCTGTTTATTCTAGTTAGCCATTTGTCTAATCATTTTTCAAGGTTTTTAGCTTCTTTGTAATGGGTTCGAACATCCTCCTTTAGCTTGGAGAAGCCTGTTATTACTGATCTTCTGAAGCCTTCTCTCAACTCATCAAAGTCATTCATTCTCCTTCCAGCTTTGTTCCATTGCTAGCGAGGAGCTGCATTCCCTTGGAGAAGAAGAGGTGCTTGATGTTTAGAATTTTCAGCTTTTCTGCTCTGCTCTGGTTTCTCCCCATCTTTGTGGTTTTATCTACCTTTGGTCTTTGATGATGGTGACGTACAGATGGGGTTTTGGTGTGGATGTCCTTTCTGTTTGTTAGTTTTCCTTCTAACAGTCAGGACCCTCAGCTGCAGGTCTGTTGGAGCTTGCTGGAGGTCCACTCCAGAGCCTGTTTTCCCAGGTATCACCAGTGGAGGCCGCGAATATTGCAGAATGGCAAATGGTGCTGCCTGATCGTTCCTCTGGAAGCTTCATCTCAGAGGGGCACCTGGCTGTATGAGGTGTCAGTCAGCCCCTACTGGGAGGTGCCTCCCAGTTGGGCTACTCAGGGGTCAGGGACCCACTTGAGGAGGCAGTCTGTCTGTTCTCCCATCTCAAACTCCATGCCAGGAGAACCATTACTCTTTTCAAAGCTCAGTTGGAAATGCAGAAATCACCTGTCTTCTGTCTCACTCATGCTGGGATCTGTAGACTGGAGCTATTCCTATTCGGCCATCTTGGAACAAAGACCATTCAGGTCTATTTTTTCTACAAGTAAGAGTTTTGCTAAATTACAAAACCCCATAATCACAAGTATTGAATTTTTAAAAAATTAAACACACCTAATCCTGTCAATGTTAACCAAAATAAAAACTTCAGAATGCCGTGGCATTTATGTGACCAATCTGAGTTTTAGAATACAAATACCAGCTGTTTATCCCATGAACCATTTTTGCTAGGCTGAGGCTGTGAAAAATAGCAAGTCAACGTACGATTCTTTATGTTTTATCACACAAGGGATATCTACGGAGGGTACAGAGTGACGCTGAACAGATCATAAAGCACAAGAGACATTAGTTATCTCCCTCCCCAGCATCTCCTTCATCTCCCTGGTTTTCTGATGTCTACAGAGTGAGACTGTCCCTAAGTAACTGCATGATCAGAGTGCTGTCTTTTTAAGACTCTTCATTCAGTGTATCCAATTCAGCAATTGCTTCATCAAATGCTGTTTTTGCCAGGCTGCAGGCCTTTTCAGTAGAGTTTAGAATCTCATAGTAAAAGACTGAGAAATTAAGTGCCAGACCAAGTCAAATTGGATGTGTAGGCTGTATTTCTTCTTTCTTACTAATTTCAAATGGTTCCTGATACGCCTGCTGGAAGTTCAACATAGTGGTTTTGAAAGGAGCTGGGCACATTCCTCAAAACTCCCTGAGCCTAGTACAAACACATCCCATCCTCCCATCCCACCACATACCACCATATATCTCTCAAACTCCCTGAGCCCAGTACAAACACCACCTGGAAAGTCTCCGGTAAGGGGACAGCTGTTCAAGGTTACTGAAAGCGCGGGAGCCAAAAGAATTTCTTTGTTCCTCTGCAACTTTCGGGCTATAAAAAGCAAACGCTCGCATTGTTCGGGGCCCTCTTGTATACTGTGGAATGGAGGGACCAAGTTCGAACTTGTAGTAAAGATCCTTGCCGCTTGGCTTTGACACTGGACTCTGGTGGTCTTCTTTGGGGATCAAACGGTCTGGGCATAACAGTTTGTTTGTTGTCTCCAGATGCCACTTCAGAAAGATACCTAAAATAATCTCCTTTCATTTTCAAGTAGAACACCTTTCTCTCTGGTTGTATAGAATTGGGAGTAAGATATTTGTCCAACAGCTCCAGAACGTCATTGCAGATGTCCTGCAGTTCTGCTTCCATCTTCTCATGGTACTCTCTGCCCACCTGCGGCTTCTTCTCTTTCCTCTGTTTTCTGCTCAATGCTGGAGTGACACGCCAGGAAGAGCAGCAGGCACCTACCACATTCTTGTAGGCAATTCTCTCTTCGTTGGAGAATTCATGCCTCTGTTCCCTGACTGCCTTCATGGCTACAGCCACATCATCACAGCACTCAGCCTGCTCAGTGAGTTGGCTTTCTGTACCAGCTCACTTTTGTCCACTGTCATTCCTGTGGGAGGGTTGCAGGGGACAAGGATGCTTCCGAAAAAGCTCCGAGAGAGATGACCACTTCCTTCCCAAGCCCACTCCTCAGGCAGCGGTGGCAGTGCCTGCCATTGCTGCAGCGATGGTGGCAGCAGCTCCTGTATTCAGATATTTTTAAAGTTCAAGCAAAATAAGGCAAAATGCCTTATAACTTGGTTCTGTGTAGTCAAGAATTAACTTTACCCAAAGAGAGGCCATGCCTTTGCCCTTGGCTCCTGGAGGTGATTTCTAAGCCCTTGTAACTTCCTGACGAATTAGAGCGTCCTGTATTTACACCAGACAGTCTAACAATGTGATTTATGGGGGGCTCTTTGGGCCATGCAGTGATAGTTAACAGCTTAACCTCTGGAGGAGCTGGAGACTAAAGCGTAACCTCACAGGCAGTCAGTGGTGTCTATATGACCAAGACCCGATAAAAACTCTAGACCCAAGGCTCAGGTGAGCTACCTTGGTCGGTAATACTCCATGCATGATGATACATACTGTTACTGGGAAAAATCAGCACTGCCTATGACTCCACTGGGAGAAGACAACTAGAAGCGTTGCACTCGGAACTTTCTGGGTTGCACAAGTGTCTTTCCTTAGCCTACTTTAATCTGTATCTTTTGCCATAATAAGTCATAACTGTGAGTATAACAGTTTTCAGCAAGCTTTTAAAGTCCTTCTAGATAATTATAGAACCTTAGGGTGGCCTTGGGAAACCCTGAACTTGCAATGAGTGTCAGAAGTGAAGGTGGTTTTGTGAACTTCCAAACTTTACAGGTACTTAACTAAAGGGTATTTTCTTACCTAATCAAGAACTTGCTCTTCATGGCAATTTGTAGAGTAAGTCGGTCTCCTTCAAATGAGGCTATGTAAAAAGGCAACACATTTTTCCACACTCACTGAATATACAGATTAAAATATGTCAGAGAGTGAGCTCCCTTTCACAGACTTAATATGAATTAAAGTCTTAGTTGTTCAGTCATCTGGACAGAATTTAGACCAAATAAAAATCTCTAATTTCTTTTACTGTACTTAAAAAGTCCTTTAAAGAAAGTGAAAAAGCCCATTTCTACAAGAGTTTGGTTTAGAATTTCATATCCAAAGAGTGATTCATGAAATGATGACTATTGAAGATTTCATTAAGTCCCCATTTTATAGTATAAGGATGCATTAGCAGAAGGAATTTTAAAAACCTTTCTAAAAGAACCTGTCTTATAATCTATATGATATTTTATGATGGTTCTTGTGAGATAGGAGGGAAAATCCTTCTCCCATAGATTAGGTACCTAAATGATATGACTATAATTAAGCATTCAATCATATGCAACAGTGGTGGTATTCCATTAATTGGCACAGAAGTTATTAGAACTAATGAAAACTTAAGGGTCTTTTTATAGTTAGTGAATTTTTCACACATAAACACATCAACATACTTTGTTAAAGCTATTCTATCTGGTCTAATGGGTCAAATTATACTGATGCTAAACTTTTAAATCCCTATTTTTAAAAACACACATTTAAATCCTGGAATTTACATTGTATTTCTCTTTATAGAATATGTTCAGGCAAATGCTGCCATAACATCACCAAATAAGTCCTTGCCAAGACTCTCCAGCCAAAGCCATTAACACTCAAAATAGGAACCAAGCTGAGGCAGCAGTCGCTCAGCCTATAAAGGTCATAGTTCACCTGAGGAAGCTACAAACACCAAGATTAGACCTAGTCTTATCTCCATCACACACAGACTTCACTGTGAAGTATATCTAAACTTTTAAAAATCGAACTACTTTGTAAAACAAAAAAAAGGAATTATAACTAAGATCCGAAATTAAAAAGTCGAAAAAGAAAAACCCAGTTTTTCAAAGAAGTAAAAGAAAAACTCATCAAAGTTCAAAATTCGATGAACCACGCCACTTTAAGATACTGTTTATGCAAACAAATAAGAAAAAAGATTTGGTGGAAGAGTCTCATCTACTTTGTGAACACTTACCAAACAAAACTTTTTTCTCAAACATCTTAGGAGAAATTTGAATATTCTCTATACCTGCTATAACAAGAAGAAGAAGAAATTTTGGCCTCCTGGGTTCACACCATTCTCCTGCCTCAGCCTCCTGGGTAGCTGGGACTATAGGCGCCCACCACCACGACCGGCTAATTTTTTTGTATTTTTAGTAGAGACGGGGTTTCACCATGTTAGCTAGGATGGTCTCAATCTCCTGACCTCGTGATCCACCTGCCTCAGCCTCCCAAAGTGCTGGGATTACAGGCGTGAGCCACCACGCCCGGGCAAAAGTATAGCCTCTGTAGGTCAAACACTTAATCTAAGATGGCCAGAGAGAAGAACAGCATTGGATAAGACAGTCAAGAAAAACTTGTCATGTTTACTAGCTTCTATCCTCAAAGAAATATTAACAAGTAAGCTCTCTTATTTTTCTTTACCTTTTTCTTTCTTTAACTAAATATACAGTATGGACTAAAGAGTGGAAACTACAGAAACAAATCATTCAGCTGCGGCATTTTCAGGGTTTTCCACTCCCACATTTTTAAACAACACTTTAACAAAGGTAAAACAAAGATCCCTGAATCTCTGTTAATAGCAGCCTTCCAAACTTACTGTTTCTGATCCTTGTTTATTTGATTTTTAGAAACAAAATCTTAAAATGACATTTTTAAAACTCAGAGGTTGAAATATACAGTATTTATGAAGTTTTACCAAGAAAAATTCTGTGGTAGGTATTGGCTTTAACTGGGAATAAACACCTATTCTTCAATTTTACTATTATTAAACTGCAACTAGTAAAAAGTCAAACTGTGTATATGTTAAGGGCCTAAAGCCTAGGATTCAGAGCTATAAATCAAGTACAATCATCTATATAGCTTTTTAAAATAAGTCAGCCTTCAAAAGAGAACTTTCACACTCTGCTGAGACTGGAGTAAAGAAGTGCCAAAGCCTTTTAAACTTCCTCTTTTTTTGCCGGGGCAGGGGTGGTGGTTGTGGTAGAGAAACTTTGTGGTGGCTCACCTGGTGCCCATCAATACCCACTATTTTTCAGGGATCTTGTATGTGAAACTGATTAAGATAGGTATAGTCAATTTATGTTTTGTGTCTATAGTAACAGGAAAAAGAATCTTTGTGTTAAGTTTCAATGCATACTACCAGTTATTTTATTATTATTATTATTATTTTTGCTACATGAATCGGTTTGTTCCTTCATTATTCACCGACTACCACGTCCTCATTTCCCTAGAGTTTTCAAAACACTATGTAAACTGAGGTTGAAGATATCTATAGCACTCTGGTAAAAGGACTCTACACAGATCAAACAAATCTGGAGATTCTGGCACAAGCAAAGTATAGTTGAGAGTACACCCTCCAAGGGACTTCATAAAGAGGCCAATTAGTCCACTGACGTTCCTCACACATAAATTCGTAACATGTGGAAGTATCACTGAGTGGAACACCATTCTTTTCTGGGTACCGTACTATATACTGACATTCTTGAACATTTGGTAAATTTTACATCTTTCTTAGTTCAGATTACACCATAAAATTAAAATCCAGGCCGGGCGAGGTGGCTCATGCCTGTAATCCCAGCACTTTGGGAGGCTGAGGCAGATGGATCACCTGAGGTTAGGAGTTTGACTAGCCTGGCTAACATGGTGAAACCCCGTCTCTACTAAAAATGCAAAAATTAGTGGGTGCGGTGGTGCACGCCTGTAGTGTCAGCTACTCAGGAGGCTGAGGCAGGAGAATCGCTTGAACCCAAGAGGCAGAGATTGCAGTGAGCCAAGATCACGCCACTGCACTCCAGCCTGGGTGGCAGAGCGAAGCTCTGTCTCTAAAATAAAACAATAAAATCTACAGAGTGAAACTGCTAAGTTTCAAAAAGAACAAGGGAGCCTGGTGCAGTAGCTCACATCTGTAATCCGGGAGGCCAACGTGGGCGCATCACTTGAATCCAGGAGTTCAAGGCCAGCCCGGGCAATACAAAAATTAGTCAGGCATGGTGGTGTGTGTCTACAGTCGTAGCTACACAAGAGGCTGAGGTGGGAGGATCACTTGAGCCCAGGAGATGGAGGTTGCAGTGGGCAGACAGCACTACTGCACTCCAGCCTGAGCAACAGAGCAAGATCCTGTATCAAAAAACAAGGACAGGCCAGGTGTGGTGGCTCAGGCCTATAATACTAGCACTTTGGGGGCTGAGGCAGGCGGTGAGGTCAGGAGTTGGAGTTGGAGATCAGCCTAGCCAACATGGTAAAACCCTGTCTCTACTAAAAATATAAAAATTAGCCAGGTGTGGTGGTATGCTCCTGTAATCCCAGCTTCTCAGGAGGCTGAGGCAGGAGAACTGCTTGAACCTGAGTGGTGGAGGTTGCAGTGAGCCAAGATCGCGCCACCGCACTCCAGCCTTGGCAACAGAGCAAGATCCTGTCTCAAAAACAATAACAAAAAAACCAAAAACAAACAAACAAACAAAAAATAAGGATAAATAACCATATTCATTCTTTCTCATGGCCTCGGTAACAGAGTAACAGCCCAAATTCTGACCATTGATAAACAGAAAACGTGACTGCGGATTCTAATATCTAAATGATACTTTTATGTTTCTGCTTTCCTTTAATGTAAGTCTAAAGTTCAACAGACTACTAAAAGTTCAACAACTACTGAAACATGAAAAAAATCAAGTAGGCAAAGATCAAAGGGTAGAAAAATAATATATATTAAAGGATATCTTAGATTATCATAATTTATCTCTAGCCTATATGCCTAAGACAGTACTCTTGAAAATGCACAGCAAAATATTAGTTGATTTGATTACCTGTTCAAAAATCATAAACATGAGATCTGATTCCACATATACCATTTTCCACACATTTCCTATTCTTTGGATATATGGAAATAATCTAAGCTACAAAAAATGCTTCATATCTAATGTAGTGAAACAAATTAACATAAAAAGATATTTATAAACTAAGGTTCTCTACAAATCAAAAGGATTATACTATTATCTCAACGAGAAACAGGGTGACAAATAGCACTATTCCTATTTTATTGATAATGCCCAAACCAAAACAGAGAGCTTCACCAGATTTAGTGTGCTTTGCTTATGGATTAAAGACCTTTTATCATTTAGGTTTCTAACGCCAAACATTTTATTATATTGCAGTTACATTAATGACAAATACATTTTAATAAATCAAAACCACATAACTGGAACCTGAATAGTGTGTATCAATGAGAAAAACAGTGGAAATAATGCTTTTTGGGGTAGGGGACAACATCTACATCAGACCTCAGGATGGTTACAAGTTATCAGAAAATATAACAGAAAAATAAACTTCACAAGATTCTGTATTCATTCAGGAACTCAGCAAATCTCTTTAATGGTGAACTTCTATATACCAAGCCCTCTTCTGGATGTTGAATGTGTGGGTAGGGGGTTGGAGGGGTGATTGGTGGTGGTGGCAGCAAATTGGTAAGGATAGGCCTGGCTGATCCATGCACAGGAAATAGGCCGCGGGCAAATCCTAAGACAGGAGACCAGTAGGAGATGAGGTCAGAAAAGTAATGGGGAAGAAGGCAGGATCATGTACAGCCTTCTGGGCCCAAGAACTTTGGACTGAACTCTGAGTGAAACAGGAAGTCGCCTGAAGGTTTTGAGCAGAGGAGTAATACGATTTATTTATATTTTATTAGGATCACTCTAGCTGCTGTGCAAAAAAGAGAGATGTAGGGGGACAAGGAGAGAAGCAGAGAAATCTTGTGGAAGGCTTTTGAATTAAATTAGATGAGACATAAAGGTAACCTGGATCAGCACTGGATATGATCAGATTCTAGATACATTTTGAAGACAAGAGGATTTCCTGATGAGGAGTCAAGGATGACTCCGAAGAGTACAGAGTAGGTAACAATGGAGACGGAGATGGGGCAGGTGTTAGAAAGATTGAGAATTCGGTTTTGGTTGTGTTGAGTTTGAGATGACTATTAAGAATCCAAGGGGAGATACTGAAAAGGCAGTTGGATATAAGAATCTGGAGTTCAAGAGAGAGGTATAGGTTAGAGACATAAATTTGAGAACTGGGGGCACAGAGATGGTATTTAAAGCTATGAGACTGGTGGAAATTATCAGGAGAGTGAGACTACACAGTGCCAACGACTAACCCGGGGTCACACCAATGTTAAGAAAAATGGAAGAACTTGCAGAGGAGACTAAGTACGAGTACCTATGAGAGAGGAAGAAAATCAAGTGAGCATGGTGTTTTGGAAAATGAGAGGAAAGTGTATCAAGGAGGAAATAACCAACTGTGTGAAATGCTGCTGATAGGACAAGATGAGGATAGTAACTATCCATTGGATGTAACCTCAAAAAGGTTATTGGTAATCATGACCAGTTTTAGCAAAATGGTATGAGAAAAAGTCCAAAAGGAGGAGGTTTAAAAGAGAAAGGGAGAAGAGGTATTGAAGATAACAAAGACAGTTGTTTCAAGGAGTTATTCAGAGAAGAATAAAGATACCCAATAGTGGTGGCAGGAAAAGTGGAATACAGAAGAGGATTCTTTTTTAAATTTTTTTTTCCCCCAGATGGAGTCCCGCTCCATTGCCCAGGCTGGAGTGTAGTTGCCTGATCTCAGCTCACTGCAACCTCTGCCTCCAGGGTTCAAGCAATTCTCCTGCCTCAGCTTCTTGAATAGCTAGGATTATAGGCATGCACCACCATGCCTGGCTAATTTTTTGTATTTTAAGTAGAGACGGGGTTTCACCATGTTGGCCAGGCTGGTCTCAACTCCTCACCTCATGATCCACCCACCTCGGCCTCCCAAAGTGCTGGGATTACAGGCATGAGCCACTGTGCCTGGCCTAAAAAAATTGTTTAGATACATAATATTTGTACATATTTATGTGGGTAACATGATATTTTGTTCCCTGCACAGAATGTAATGATCAAGTGAGGGTATTTAGGGTATCCATCACCTTGAGTATTTATCATTTCCATGTGGTGGGAACATTTTAAGCCTTCTAGCTATTTTGAAATAGACAATACATTGTTAACTATAGTCACTCTACTTTGCTAACAAACATTAGAACTTATTCCTTCTATCTAACTGTATGTTTGTACTCATTAAACAACCTTTCTTCATAAAGCCCTATCCCACCCACACACACTTCTTAAGTCTCTGGTGTCTATCATTCTACTGTCTACCTCCAGGAGATCAAGATTTTTAGCTCCCACATGAGAACATTTGATATTTGTCTTTCTGTGCCTAGATTATTTCCAATTCCATCCATGTTGCTACAATGACATGTTTTCATTCTTTTTTAATGGCTGAATAGTATTCCATTGTGTACATATACCTCATTGTCCTTATCCATTCATCTGCTGATAAATACTTAGGTTCACTCTATATTTTAGCTAGTATGAATACTGTTGCTATAATAATGGGAGTACAGGTATTCCTTTAATATACTGATTTCCTTTCCTTTGGATAAATACCCAGGAGTGGGATTGCTGAACTGTCTGGTAGTTCTAATTTTAGTTTTTTTACAAATCGCCATACTGTTTTCCATGGTGGCTTTAATTTACATTCCCACCAACACTGTATGTCACCTTTTCTTCTCATCCTCACTAGCATTTGTTATTTTTCATTTTTTTGTCTTTTTAATAACGGCCATTCAAACTCTCAGGAGATTATATTTCTTTGTAGTTTTTATCTGCATTTTCCTGATGATGAGTGATATTGAGGATTTTTTCATATACCTGTTGGCCATTTGTATATCTTCCTTTAAGAAATGTCTATTCGGGCCGGGCGCAGTGGCTCAAGCCTGTAATCCCAGCACTTTGGGAGGCCGAGACGGGCGGATCACGAGGTCAGGAGATCGAGACCATCCTGGCTAACCCGGTGAAACCCCGTCTCTACTAAAAAATACAAAAAACTAGCCGGGCGAGGTGGCGGGCGCCTGTAGTCCCAGCTACTCTGGAGGCTGAGGCAGGAGAATGGCGTGAACCCGGGAGGCGGAGCTTGCAGTGAGCTGAGATCCGGCCACTGCACTCCAGCCTGGGCAACAGAGCGAGACTCCGTCTCAAAAAAAAAAAAAAAAAAAAAAAAGAAATGTCTATTCATGTTCCTTGCCCACCTTTTAATGGTTTTTTGTTTTGTGGTTTGAATATCTTGCATATTTATTAGTCCCTTGTCAGATGGGTACTTTGCAAATATTTTCTCCCACTCAACAGGTTGTCTCTTTACTTTGTTGACTATCTCCTTTGTTGTGCAGAAGCTTTTTTTTTGAAACAAGGTCTCGCTCTGTTGCCCAGGGTGGAGTGCAGTGGCACAATCTCGGCTCACTGCAACCTCCACCGCCTAGGTTCAAGTGATTCTCTTGCCTCAGCCTCCCGAGTAGCTGGGATTACATAGGTGTACCACCATGCCCAGATTTTTGCATTTTTAGTTTTTAGGAGAGACAGGGTTTTACCATGTTGACCAGGCTGGTTTTGAACCCCTCACCTCAAATGATTCACCGGCCTCGGCCTCCCAAAGTGCTGGGATTACAGGCGTGAGCCACTGCACCTGGCCCAGAAACTTTTTAATTTAGTATCATCTCAGTAGTCTATTTTTGTTGACTTTGCTTTTGAGATATTAACTATAAAATGGTTGTCTAGGCCAATGTCCTGAAGGGTTTCCCCTATGTCTTCTTCTAGTAGTTTTATAGTTTGGGTCTTACATTAAGTCTTTAATCCATCTCAAGTTGATTTCTGTATGTAGTGCAAGATAGGGGTCCAGTTTCATTCTTCTGCATATGGATATCCAGTTTTCCCACCATTTATGGACAATGATGTCTTTTTCCCAATGTATGTTCTTGGCACCTTTGTTGAAAATCAGTTGGCTGTAAATATGTGGATTTATTTCTAGGTTCTTTATTCTGTTCCATTGGTCTGCTTCTGTTTTTATACCAATACCATGCTGTTTTGGTTACTATAACCTTGTAATGTATTTTGAAGTCAGGTAGTATAATGCTTCCAGCTTTGTTCTTTTAGCTCAAGATCACTTTGGCTATTTGCCTTCTTTTTTGGTTCCACATAAATTTTGTGATAGCTTTTTCTATTTCTATGAACAATGACATTGGTATTTCAAGAGATTGCACTGAATCTGCAGACTGCTTTGGGTAATACAGTCATTTTTACAATATTAATTCTTCATGGGCATGAGATGTTTTTCCATTTGTTTGTCTGAAGAGGAGGACTCTTTAAAGTTTTTTTAGGGCATGGTTCTGTGTGCTGATGAGTCATCCAGTAGAGAATAAAACTTGAGAGGAAGGAACTGCTAAAGTGATGCCCCAAGTACGTTAGAGGGGAGAAGGTCTAGTGGATAAATCTGTTTTAGATAGAAGCAAAGATAACCAACTTATGGTAACAGGGAGAAGGCAGATATGGTGGTGCAAGGGGGAGATAGGCATAGATGAAGGTTGGACTCTAAAGAAATTCTCTTACTGCCTTAGTTTTCTCAGTTGAAGAAAATTATATTTCAGGTAATGTAATAAGCAAACACAAAAAGCAAAAACTACTGATCTTCAATAATTTGCCTTATTTCACCTGCTCATATTAACCCATTTTACTTTCTTCTCTTAATGATGGTGATCTGTTTGCACATATAACCAAGCTAGGAAAATGTATGTATCTGCCAATAGTTCTACACATGTTTGGCTCACAAATAAAACCATGTGATCAACAGAAAGGTTGATGAGTTAATCAGATTTATGTTCATGCCCTGGTAGAAGGTTCATTTACATGATAATAAGTCATTTACTTCAAGTTTAAGATTATAGTACACTATTATAGGTTTTCCTCTAAGAAGAAAGAGTAGTCCAAAATTTCACAAGTAAAATGTGGTTTTCACAACAGGGAGTTAGACTTTGCTTATATGGAGGAACACAAGTTTTCAAGGAGACTTACCAACAGTGGTCACAGGAGGCTGGGAAGGGTACTGAGAACTTGTTGTGGCAGGATATGGACCACCAGGTGGGTAAGGACAGCCTGGGTAACCACTAAAGACAAGGACAAAAAACATTTAACATTTAAGATGACCCAACGTTATAGTATTTTTTAAGAACCCCATTCAGGAAGTTAAGCTTGACATATGGTTATTTTACCAGTTGATGAATTTATAGTTTTAGAGCTGCAAGTGTTTATTCAATTAAAGTTCTATGGAAATTGTATTAATGACACTGGATTTACTCTTAAATGGTTAAATGCTCTTGCTTGGTCTCAGTTATATGAGTCTCACCTTCATAGCAGCGGAAACGTAACTAGAGTATTTCTTTTTTTTTTTTTTTGAGACAGAGTCTCGCTCTGTCGCCCAGGCTGGAGTGCAGTGGCCAAATCTCAGCTCACTGCAAGCTCCGCCTCCCAGGTTTATGCCATTCTCCTGCCTCAGCCTCCCGAGTAGCTGGGACCACAGGCGCCTGCCACCTCGCCTAGCTAGTTTTTTGTATTTTTAGTAGAGACGGGGTTTCACCGTGTTAGCCAGGATGGTCTGGATCTCCTGACCTCGTGATCCGCCCGTCTTGGCCTCCCAAAGTGCTGGGATTACAGGCTTGAGCCACCGCGCCCGGCCTGTAACGAGAGTATTTCTAAGGACAATCCAACAGCATCAGAAGCAACAAGTAATTTGTGACAGAACTTTTCTGATTTCCCAGTCTGTGGGAAAATGATACTATTTAATTTTTACCTGTGGCTTATTGGTAACCTTTGAGGATATTTAACCCGAAAACAGTTTTCTTTTCCTCTTTTGGTAACATTCATACTAAACTCGTCTTTAACTAGTTTAAAAAAAACCTTTTTTCTCGCTTTCTGGACAGTTTCTGTCATTCATGTGTTCATATCAAAGTCAGAGGAACTTTCCTTAGAGGTATTCTACTCCAATCACCCTTGCAACAATCTCTTACCTATATACATCATTTATAACATCCCTGACAAATGGTCATCTTTCTCTATTTAACATTAAACATCATTTCAATATAATTTATAAATAGGAGTCCTAAATTTGCATTTTGGAAGATCACTCAACTATTTGGAGACTCCTAAAACTCAAATATTTGAGAACTTCTAACATTTTTCCCCTCAAGCTTCTCTTCTTCAGGTTAAATATTCTTTTTTTTTTTGAGACGGAGTCTCGCCCTGTTGCCCAGGCTGGAGTGCAGTGGTGTGATCTCAGCTCACTGCAAGCTCCACCTCCTGGGTTCATGCCATTCTCCCGCCTCAGCCTCCCGAGTAGCTGGGACTACAGGCGCCCAACACCACGCCCGGCTAATTTTTTGTATTTTTAGTACAGACGGGGTTTCACTGTGTTAGCCAGGATGGTCTCAATCTCCTGACATTGTGATCCGCCCACCTTGGCCTCCCAAAGTGCTGGGATTACAGGTGTGAGCCACCGTGCCTGGCCCTAAATATTCTTAATTCCTTTAACCATTTGTCTCAGGACATGATTTTCAGATCTAATTGCTTTCCTCTGAATGCTTACTTGTCAGCGTTTCCCTTACAAAGAAGAAGAAAATTAGAATAGGATGATTACTAGCTGCCTGGTTAGTTGGACAATAAATCTCAATTAATCCTACTTTACCTACAATTGTCAATTCTATGACATTTGCCTTTTACAAGCTCATTAAAATTACTGATTAAAAAGAGCCAGCCCAGACTGAGTGCAACGGGTCACACCTGTAATCCTAGCATTTTGGGAGGCTGAGGCAGGTGGATCACTTGAGTCCAGGAGTCCAAGGCAAGCCTAGACAACATGGCGAAACCATCACTACAAAAATAGAAAAATTAGCCAGGTGTGGTGGCACACATCTGTAGTCCCAGCTACTCGGGAGGCTGAGGTTGAAAGATCACCTGAGCCCAGGAGGTCGAGGCTACAGTAGCTGAGATTATGCTACTCCACTCCAGCCTGGGCGATACAGTGAAGCCCCCGTCTCAAAAAAACAAACAAACAAAAAAAACAAAAACAAAACAAAACAAAAAAAACCTAGCCTAGAGCACTGGAGCAAGAGCTCCTTTTGAGTTTATGGTCAATAATCCTCTTTCAATGCAGTGGTTCAAACATTCTCCTATTTGTATTATCAGCTTCCACTTTATAACTTGTCCTCAACAAAGTTTTATATATGACTTGCTGAAGATTCAATGTAATCATGGTACTTCTCTTATATATCAGTGTAAGAGCAAAATCAGGGGAAAAAAAAAGCATTTTTGTTCCTAGTGGACATACGCTGGAGGCTACTAAACACAGTACTTTTGTTTCTAGTCTCTTCAGTAATCCATACTATAATGTTGTAAAGAAATGTCAATCTTACTGAAATTTCTAAATCTACCGTTTTGAAAACTGGGATAAATTGCTCTTTTTTTTTCTGGAGTTTCTCCCATTTTGCATACCTTTGCAAAGACAATGTGATGACATTGCTGAATTTTTCTGTAACTTGGTATAAAACTCTTCTAAGCCTATAGATATTAACTTCAGAGAAATCTCCATCTGTAGCCTTATTGTTCAGAAGTCCATTTCAATAGCATATCTTCAACAATTATTCCCTCTTATGTCCAAACCTCCTTTTTACTAGCAATTATTCAGTAGAAAGACTTGTAATTTCAAGGCTTCAGGTAGGATTCCATTTCTAGAACTTAATCAGAAATTTTAGGGCCTCAAGAAATCTAAAATGTATAACCTGCTTATATATTACTACCAAAGGAATCTTTCTCTATTGTCCCTGACAAATGTTCTTCTAATCTCTGCTTACCTATCCAAAGTGACAGAATGCTTATTACCTTCCAAAAAGTTGTGAAATTAAGACAACCCAGAAATGAAATGTTTGCTAAATTAACTTTCAAAATCCTAGATATTATATATGTACATATATATATTTACCTATGATGTGTTCAGAAATCTGGCTGCATTTATCCATAAGGATTATGACTGGGTTATATGAAACTAAGAAGAGTTAGAAGACTGAAATTTCCTTGCTAATTGTTAGAGCAGCTGGAAGTCTCATCTTGGCATCAGTATATGCCAATCTTTTTTTTTTTTTTTGAGACAGGTTCTCACTCTGTTGCCCAGGCTGGAGTACAGTGGTGCAATTATGGCTCACTGCATCCTCGATCTGTAGCTTCAAGTGATCCTTCCACCTCACCCTCCCAAGTAGCTGGGACTACAGGTTCACACCACCGTGCCTGGCTAATCTTAATTTTTTTTGTAGAGATGAGGTCTACTATGTTGCCCAGGCTGGTCTCTAACTTCTGGGCTTAAGCGATCTTCCTACCTCAGCCTCCCAAAGTGCTGAGTGGAATTTTAAGTTAGCCCAAAGACCACCTTTGGAGAGTACTCCTAGATTACCACTGAAACAGGTATACATTTAAAACATGGGTTAGTAATTATCATTGACTTTCTAGTGTGTTATTAACAGACTGATTTCATTGTTAATTTAATTTAGTTACCTACGTTATTACTAAATGGATAATAAAGGTTGATAGTACAGGTAGTCTATGAATTAAATTTAGTTACCTATGTTATTACTAAATGGATAATAAAGGTTGACAGTACAGGCAGTCTATGAATTAAATATGATGCGACAAGTTTGACCCCATTATCTGAACTATTGATTCCTGCAATGTATAGAAAAGATAGGTTGTGCGGTTTTGTTTGAGACACAGTCCTTGCTCTGTTGCCCAGGGTGGAAGGTAATGGCGCAATCTTGGCTCACTGCAACCTCCACCTCCTGGGTTCAAGCAATTCTCCTACCTCAGCCTCCCAAAGAGCTGGGATTACAGGCATGTGCCACCACGCCTAGCTAATTTTTTATTTTTAGTAGAGATGGAGTTTCACTGTGTTGGCCAGGCTGGCCAGGACCTCAGGACCTCCTGACCTCCAGACCTCCAGACCTCAGGTGATCTGCCTGCATTGGCCTCCCAAAGTGCTGGGATTACAGGTGTGAGCTACCACACCCGGCCTTATTGCTAGAATTTTAAGGTGTGTGTGTATAGTTTGAAAGGAGTTTCTTTCAATCTAGAGAAAGGCAGCTCCTGGGCTGCATTTTTATTTTACAGAGGAAAGAAATGGGATGAGTAATGACGATGATCTCAATTGGTTTTTGACCTTGAAGTCCTTGTTATTTCCCTTTTAAGAAATTTGTATATCTAGTATAGATAGCTGAAATATTAATGGAATGTTAGTTACAATGAATTCAGCCAAGGGGAAAAATATTTTATAATACTCTCTTTAAAAAAAAAAAAAAAAAAAAAGACATAGGCTAGGCGCGGCAGCTCACACCTGTAATCCCAGCACTTCAGGAGGCTGAGGCAGGTGGATCACAAGGTCAGGAGTTCGAGACCAGCCTGGTCAACATGGTGAAATCCTGTCTCTACTAAAAATACAAAAATTAGCCAGGCGTGGTGGCGCATGCCTGTAGTCCCAACTGCTAGGCAGGCTGAGGCAGGAGAATCACTTGAACCCAGGAGCTGAGACTGCACCACTGTACTCCAGCCCAGGCAACAGAGAAAGATTCCGTCTCAAAAAAATAAATAAATAAATAAATTCCAGCAATAAACCAAATTTTATCTTCCACTAAATTGCAACTAAATTTATTTTAATGCCCTAATTAGCAAATTATTTTGATTCTAGATCTAATAGAAGAATTTGTAATACAATTATTCAAAAGATAACTTTTCATTACCTGGGATTGGGAGGGTATCCGGATGGGTATGGAGAGATTCCACCTGGCATGCCTGGCATGTAGGAAGCTAAAAACAATTTTTTCACATTGTAAAAATAATATACAAGGCCTGAATATGTAGGCTACCGAATAAGATATACATCACACTGTCAATACACAGCAAAATTTCACACAGTTAAAAAATCCAATTCTCAGCACCAAAACAAAACAAATACCTTACCCTTTCATAATCCTCAAATCATTAAACATGAATTACAATACTTACGACAACCCCAACCAAAAGAACTGGCAAACAGGTCAACCTGGTCAGCTTTTAAAGTTCTCAAGAAGTCTATAACCTGAGATAAGAGCAGGTTTAATTTCAAATTTAGAGGAAGGTAATTCTGGCCTCCTTTGGTCCAAAGTTAACTTCTTAGAGAGTAACTTCTTTATTATATCTAATAAATCTTTTGGTATTTCTTTTGTAACTGTTGACCAGTTTTAGTACAGCTGATTTTGTTGGCTTGTTTGAAGACTTTAAGAGACTTCAAATTACTATGAGAAGTCCTATACAAAACTTACATTATCCAGACTGTTAAAAACTAGTCTAGGTGACAGAGTGAGACCCTATCTCAAAATAAAGAAACAAAACAAAAGCTCAGAAATACTAGGGATAAAAGGTTAAAATCCAGCAAGCTTAAAGAATACTTTATATATTCTTTAAAGAGAACATGAATGCCAAAGAACTAAGATCAGTGGTGCCAAGAGGCTAATCAACATAGAGGAAGAAAAAGAGAAGTTAATCTTGACCTTAACTGACAAAGAAAAGAATAAAGAATCAGCTCTAGAGTGTTTAATGTGACTTACAGTGACTGAGTACAAAACTGAATTGCAAGAGTGACAATAGTATGGTCTCTTTCTTGAATACTGCACTTCCAACGTAAATGTAAAACTCAAAGAAATTAGGGGGAAAAAATGTTGCAGGCCGGCCACAGTGGCTCACGCCTGTAATCCCAGCACTTTGGGAGGCTGAGGCGGATTACCTGAGGTCAGGAGTTCGAGACCAGCCTGGCCAAAATGGCGAAACCCTGACTCTACTAAAAATACAAAAATTAGCCGGGCATGGTGGTGGGGGCCTGTAATCCCAGCTACTCAGGAGGCTAAGGCTCAAGAATCACTTGAACCCAGGAGGTGGAGGTTGCAGTCAGCCCAGATCATACCACTGCACTCCAGCCTGGGTGACAGAGCAAGACCCTGTCTCAAAAAAAAAAAAAAAAAAAAAGTTGCTTAAGAGACTACCTGAGTTTCTGAAAAGGTTACTTTTGTCATAGCGGTCACTCGCTATATTATCTGAGCAAATAAACAAAGGTAACAAGACTAGGAAATATTTGGTATCTTTTTTTTTTTTTGATATGAAGTCTTGCTCTGTCACCCAGGCTGGAGTGCAGTAACGCAATGTCAGCTCACCACAACGTCTGCCTCAGCCTCCCGAGTAGCTGGGACTACAGGCATGCACCACCACATACCTAATTTTTGTATTTTTAGTAGAGACAGGGTTTCGTCATGTTGGCCAAGCTGGTCTTGAACTCCTGACCTCAGGTGATCCACTCCGCACCTCGGCCTCCCAAAGTGCTGGGGCTACAGTCATGAGCTACCACACCCAGCCAAATATTTAGTATTTCAAATTTAAGCAAGATACTCTACTCTCGGGCACTAGAGTCAACAGAATTTAATAAGATAAAAACAAATTTCTGATCCACAAGAATTACCAGTATCTTTACTAAAAGAAATAGTAATCCTAAAATCAAGCTTATTCTGGGAAGGTAGGGAAAGAAAGAGAAATGGGTTAAAAAATTATTTCTGTTAAATTCCCATTCGGTTTATAAACCAAGATGTTCCTCAGGAAAGAATGGATTAAAAAGGAAAAAGTATAATTTTCAGCAGAAGAAAAATGAAAGCACATATAATTTGTCTTGTAAGATAAACAAGTTCAGTTAATTATAACCTTAAAGAAAATTTACCAAAAAAAGAAAAAAAAGAAGTCACAGCTCAAAACACAATGAAATCAATACAGATTTAGCAATTTCAAACTAAGTACAACCAACTCACAATTATTCAGAGTGATTTTTAAGTATCAGTAAGAATTATTCAAGATAACAGAGATAATATATTCCAATTAGGGGAGAAGCGATACTGTCTCCATGCTCCCACCACTCCACACGAGGTAAAATCATGAATTGGCTGTACGAAAGAGAAGAAGGCTAAGAGCTAGATGTCCAATTGTGTATACCCAGAATAGCTAAATGTGAATGCTTCAGTTGACTTTAATCCTTATCTACAACTCTGATTTTGTAGTTGCAAACAGAAAGGAGAGGTCAGACTACCTTTCAAGTTATATGTGCTTCCAAGCTGATCAAATAAGGCTATTCTGCAGCATGCATAATTTTAAAAATTCTAGCTCTATTCTACACTTTCTCCTCCATTTTGGAATCCAGCACAACCATTCTTAGATTTCTACCTACAAATGGAAGCCCAAATGCCAGTCTTTGGTGGGAATCTGTACATGCAGATGTGGGGCCTCAGAATACTTCCAAAAAATCCACTAGCTTGGTAAGCTAAAAAGCAAAGAGGTCATTAATTTTTCTTTTTTTTTTCTTTTTTTTTTTTTTTTTAACAAAGGTTTCTGTTCTCTTTTGTTTATGTGAGTTTTAAAGTAAAATCTCAATTCTACTTACTATTTGGTGGCCCCGTTGCCTGGTATGGTGGATAGGATGCCGAAATAGGACGAGAGAAGACTGGAGGTTCATCTCCAAATACCACAATCATGACCTGAATAAGCCCCAACAAGTCTGACTGTGGCTAAAAAATGAAAAAAAATTCAAGTCAGCTACAGAGTCGCTTTTCAGTAAAAAGAAAAAGGTTGGCCATTTCTCATTGGTTTTCAACTCAGCTTGACAATTTTCTTTGTAGGAAAGAATTTCATTTAATTAATTTATTTTAATAGAGTTAGGTGGTTTTAAACATGATGTGCAGCAAGCTTCTTGCTTCAAGTATATAAAAATAGCACTAGTTAAAGCAGCATATTGCAAAATTCATAGTTTTGTTCTTCATTTGACTCCACAGAACAAAAATTTATTTTATTGCCACTGCACAATTTATTATAAGTATACTGATACAAATTTAGGGATGAATATGAGCAACAGTCACAATATTATTTAAGGTCATTAAAAGACATCAATGATATCTTGGAAATACGTGTTCTTAAAATTAATTTTTATTAAAGATATTATGAACTCTGAAATTACAGGTAGATTATAGCCAAGTGAGGTGGTTCACACCTGTAACCCCAGCGCTTTGGGAAGCCAAGATGGGTGAACTGCTTGAGGCCAGGGGTTTGAGACCAGCTGGGCCAACATGGCAAAATCCCATCTCTACTAAAAACACAAAAATTAGACGGGGGTGGTGGTGTGTGCCTGTGGTCCCAGTTACTCAGGAAGCTGAAGCAAGAGAATCGCTTAAACCCCAGAGGCAGAGGTTGCAGTGAGCTGAGATTGCACCACTGCCCACTGCCCTCCAGCCTAGTGACATAGCAAGACTCTGTCTCCAAAAAAAAAAAAAAACGAAAAAAAAAAAGCAAAACTTATACGTAGATTCTAGCTTAGAAATTGCTAGACTGTAGTACAAAAGGGGTGAATTGTTAAAGGTGTTAAAAGATCTTTCCTTCTAACAACAATGACAAAGAGACTGCCTATTTTTTCGTAAGAGTTATTAAGATTTTCTCTCAAATACCTATTGACCGCTGGTCAGTGGTGGTGGCTTAGACCCGTAATCCCAGCACTTTGGGAGGCCAAGGCAGGAGGATCAAATAAGGCTATTTCGCAGCACGCATAATTTTAAAAATTCTAGCTCTATTCCAGCACTTTCCTCTCCATTTTGGAATCCAGCTTGAGCTCAGGAGTTTGAGACCAGCCTGGTCTCTACAAAAAAATAAAAAACTGTATGTGGTGGCATGTGCCTGTAGTCCTAACTACTCAGGAGGCTGCAGTGGGAGAATCACCTGATCCAGGAAAGTTGAGGCTGCAGTGAGCCATGATTGTGCCACTGCACTCCAGCCTGGGTTAGAGTGAGACCCTGTTTCAAAAAAACAAAAACAAAACCCAACAACAACAAAACAACAAAAGAAATATCTACCAACCACTAATTAAACTGTGCTAGTCAAAGTTGCTCAAAATGGCTTGATGATTCTTCTTTTACTCCTTAATCTATTTTGTGTGTATCTAATCTCACATACTTCATTCGTAAGTTCACTGAGTTCTGAAGAATTACTCAATCACCTTGATAGGCTAACCATCTTCACAGAAGCTACTTTTTACATCCCCCTTCCCCCACACAAGGTCTTACCATGTTGCCCAGCTTAGACTTGAACTCAACAATCTTCCTGCCTCAGTTTCCCTAGTTGGGATTACAGGATTAGGACTGGCACTTCCTTTAATACTCCTGACAGAAGACTTCGGGGGCAGTTTTCACCTTTTCCAAAGAACCAAACTCACCTCATTTGTCCAATTTTGACCTAACTTATGGAAGATGACAATGAATAACATTTCTTAAAGCTTTCTGTGAAAACTTGTTGATCTCTGCTGTTCCAGTATTTTTCTTGTGTTGCCTGTAAATTTATATACTGAGACTCGGGGTGTTACAAGCACAATATCTGTGCAGCACTCACAGATACTGTGGCTGATGTGTGTGAGGATGGCCCCTGAGACTACACACTTTCTCAATTTTTCGGCCCAACAAAATTCCTTAACTAAATCATAGCCTCATGTAAGCCTCATGCATGTAGGTGATAATTCACATCCCAAAAACTTTCTTTTAAAGTATACATTTCAGTGGCTTTTATTATTTCACAACACTATGCAACCATTACCACCATCTAATTCCAGAATATTTTCATTATCCCAAAAAGAAACCCTGTACTCATTAGTAGTCACTTCCCATTTTCCTTTTCCCACAGCCCTTTAGCAACCACTAATCTACTTTCCGTCTCTATGGATTTGCTTTCCTGAATGTTTCATATAAACGAAATCATACAATATATGGCCTTTTGTGCTTGGCTTCTTTCACTTGGCATAATGTTTTCAGAGTTCGTTAATGTTGTAGTATGAATCAATTCTTCACACATTCTTACAGTTTTGTCAAGGTAAGTTTTAATTATCACACCATTCCTTTTACACTAAATTCTTTGAAGAAAAAAATTAATATCTATGTTAATATCTACTTCCAGGCCAATTATAAAGCAACAGGTTAAGAATTCAAACTGAGGCTGGCATAATGGCGCACACCTGTAATCCCAGCACTTTGGGAGGCTGAGGCGAGCGGATCACCTGAAGTCAAGAGTTCGAGACCAGACTGGCTAAGGTGGTTTTAGCCCTGTCTCTACTAAAAATACAAAAATTAGCCAGGTGTGGTGGTGGGGTAATCCCAGCTACTCAGGAGGCTGAGGCAGTCTCTACTCTACTGAGTCCAATCTGCTACTAAACCCATCTACTGAGTTCTTAATCTCTATTATTCTATTTTTCATTTTTAAGATTTCCACTTTCTCTTTAATAAAATTTACCATTTTGTCCTCTATTTTCTTGAACACACTGATCACAACCATTTTTAAGTCTGTGTCTGATAACTAAGTTACTCGTGTGTTTGTAGCAGTGGAGTGGAAAGATGTCCTGTTTCTATTGTCTTTTTTTCCTCTTGGTTCTCTTTCTTGGTGTACTTGATAAATATAAATTGTATACTAGATATTGTGAAAAATTATAGAGGGTCTATATATTATCTTCTTCCAGCAAGGGTTCACCCTATCCTGTGGCAGGCAGATACACAGTCAGGATCAGGGACTGAGCTGACTCAAGGACAGATTTTTTTTTTTTTTGAGACGGAGTCTCACTCACTCTGCCACCCAGGCTGGAGTGCAGTGGTGCGATCTTGGCTCACTGCAACCTCCGCCTCCCAGGTTCAAGTGATTCTCCTGCCTCAGTCTCCCGAGTAGCTGGGATTAAAGGCATGCACCACACCACGCCTGGCTAATTGTTGTATTTTTAGTAGAGATGGGGTTTCACCATGTTGGCCAGGCTTGTCTCAAATTTCCGGCCTCAAGTGATCCTCCCACCTCGGCTTCCCAAAGTGCCGAGATTACACCCAGCCTCAAGGACAGATTTTTGTAAGGCTCATTCTACCTCTAAGTTCTCCCTCCTAAGATGTGTTCCTCCAGTGGTGCCAACTAACAGCCTAGGATGTTTACTTATTCCCCTTTTTGATAAGGTACTGAACTCCAATTGCCTCCTTAACCTAAGACTGCTGAAAACTTGGCTGATTTTTCAGAGGCTTTCTGCTTAGTTTTTTTTAGCATCTCATCTTTGAAGCTCAGGAATTCAACCTATCTCTTAAGGTGGGAAATTCAGAGTATCTCATCTTTTCTTTTGCTCTGTTGTCCAGGCTAGAGTACAGTGATGCAATCATGGCTCACTGCAGCCTCGAATTCCAAGGCTCAAGTGATCCTTTCACCTCAGCCTCCTGAGTAGGTGTGGTCACAGGCACACATGACCATGCCTAGTTTTAAAAATTTTTTTAATAGAGATGGGGTTCTCACTATGTTGCCCAGGGTGGTCTCAAACTCCTGAGCTCAAGCAATTCTCCTGATTCAGCTTTCCAAAGTCCTGGGATCACAGCCATAAGCCACCATCCCCAGAGCTACTCACTTCTTTACGGCTTCCTTTTCTCCCAAATCTTACATCTAAAGTCCTAGTTACTTTGATAGACAGAACAGCAACTTCTGTCTTTTCAGCCCTCTGAGACTGCTAGAGACTCTGCAGGTTTCTCTGCCTCTTAGTTAAGGTCCTTTGCCCAGATTCTCAGCCGTTCATCCTGCATCAAGAATCAGTAAGTAGGCTGGGCATGGTGGTTTATGCCTGTAATCCCAGCACTTTAGGAGGCCGAGGTGGGTGGATCACTTGAGGTCAGGAGTTCGAGAACAGCCTCACCAACATGGTGAAACCCCATCTCTACTAAAATACAAAACTTAGCCAGGCATGGTGGGCAGGCGCCTGTAATCTCAGCTACTAGGGAGGCTGAAGCAGGAGAATCGCTTGAACCTGGGAGGTGGAGGTTACAGTGAGCTGAGATTGTGCCACTGTCCTCCAGCCTGGGTGACAGAGTGTGAAACTCTGTCTCGAGAAAAAAAAAAAAAAAAAAAAAAATCAGTAGGTACCACCCTGGGGGAAAAGTTACTGGCAGAAGTGCCTTTTCTCTACAGAATCTTGGCCATCCATGTCTTGATTGCCTAAACAGCTTTCCAAAACCTTTCAACAGGTGTTGTTCGTATTTTCTCTTGCTTTCCTAGTTACTTTTCATAGGAACATTAATCTGTTACAGTTACATTACCAGACACAGGAACAGAAGTTTCCTATTATTATTCTTGACAGAAATGCTTTGAGTAATGAGATCTGAATTCCATAACTACCCCACCAGCATACTATTTTTTAAAATGTACTTCCTACTATGTGAATCCTGCCTATTTTAAAAGGTTCAACTCAAGCAAATAAAATAGTGAATATAAGTATTCTGAAAATTACAAAGCTCTACACAAACCCATTTCTTTTAGTGAGCCTTTTCTAATTTACCCTCAACTCAGTGATTAGTCCATTATTTGAACTTATCTACCCTACTTGGAATCCTCTTTGAGTGCTAAAAGAAAGCAGATGCTAGTGAGCAAAATATATAAAACATAACTAATTCACAGAACACTATTAATACTTACGTGTTTCCATTCATGTAGATAAGGAAGATATATCTTCCCATTTGCATCAACATGCTTTCCCGTTTTAATAGTCATTGAACTAGTAGGCTTAACAAAACAGATAGGGGGATTATATGGGTATGTGTCCAGTAGCCATAGGCATATTGGAATATTATATGTATTACCTGAAAAAGAAATAGAAACTTCAATTACTCTATTTTTATCATTTTTAAATTGAAGAATGGTTAAAGGAATACAGGTTTAGTTTAGATACAATTTATGCATACATCCGCACCCCCCCATACCTATTTCCCCCAGCAGAATTTATTTCCTGAGGGGAATAGCAAAGTCAGTAATGTTAAATTTTACTCAGTCTTCCCTAAATTTACACTCGCTTTATACAACGCTGATGCTCAATTAACTGTTTTTTCCCTCTGCTTGTTATGAATGATTGACTTATTATTTAATAGTGGCTCAAATGTCACTTAAACTGTGATCTTCCCATGTGGCCTTCTTCTCCTCTGTAATCTCATAGCACTTTTTCATTTTATAATTCTATAGCAGTTACAGAATAGTGTAAATATCTATCTGTTCCCTTTGTTTCCCCTATTAGTGGAGTTCTTCCAGAAGAGGTACATCCTTTATTCATCTTTGTATCCATAGCTCCTCTCCTTATTGCCTTATGCATAGCAGGTACTATGTGAAATCACTAGGTAAAGGACATAGGTCTTAGCTAGTTACAAGGAATAATTAACAAACAGAGCTGTCCAAAAACAAAATGGTCTCGCATGAAGCTAAATGCTTCCTCACCACTAAGTATTTCAGCAGAGGGTGAAAGACAGGCTAACAGAGATCAATTATCTACCATTAGTATTAGCGCCAACATCACAACCGTAAATAACAGCTACTTTTAACTGTCTCCTTATTACATTCAAGGCTCTGTGCCAAGTCCTTCACATTCGTTAACAAATAAATGCTCATTTCCCCAAGTTAGGTACTATTATCTAAATGTCAAAGATGTCCATCTATAACATGTAACAGAACTGCTAAGATTATAGAGCAAGAACTCAAACATAACTCTGTCCTGACTTTGAAGCCTGTATCTTAAGCTTCCCACTGTCAGGAAAGTTTGAATGGTGTAAGAGGCTGAACCAGGAGGCAAGTAAGATCCCTTTCTAGTTCTAAAATTCTTTGATTCTGTGAAACATTAAACTCCTCTGGTGAACTTAGGCACTTATTTGTTCATACATCTTGGTAAGGAAGTTTTAAGAAAGTTGAAAATGTTAGGTGTTGCTGCCAAATGAACTTCAATTTGAATAGAAGTTAAAATCTGTATCAGCATGAAAGCCATGAGAAAGTAGGTTTAATTTACTTATAACTCTTTGGCAACATATTTATTATGTATTCAAAATACATCTAGCTGGAAACCTAGTAACATAAGACATTTACCTCTATAAGGCACAGGAATTGTTCCAGTGAGGTTCATTAGTTCCCTGGAACTGCCATCATTAAAAACTGAAAGGAAAGAACAATGATTTAATCATGAGCATTTTTTTTAGATACTCCCATAGGTTATTCTTTCAGAAAGACTGGTTAAAATTCATTTTTATCCTTGAAAGGGGCTGACCTGTCAATGTATCATCCATCCTGTCCAATAACTAACAATTCTTTGTTGATTCACTCAATGTCATTGATCAGCTCTTTTTTGGTTTTTTTCAGATGGAGTCTTGCCCTGTCGCCCAGGCTGGAGTGCAATGATGCGATCTTGGCTCACTGAAACCTCTGCCTCCCGGGTTCAAGCGATTCTCCTGCCTCAGCCTCCTGAGTAGTTGGGATTACAGGCGCGCACCACCACACTTGGCTAATTTTTTGTATCTTTAGTAGAGACAGTGCTTCACCATGCTGGCCAGGTTGGTCTCGAACTCCTGACCTCGTGATCCATCCGCCTTGGCCTCCCAAAGTGCTGGGATTACAGGTGTGAGTCACTTTTAAAACTATTTAAATATCACTATCGGCCAGGCGCAGTGGCTTGCGCCTGTAATCCCAGCACTTTGGAAGGCCAAGGCAGGCAGATCACCTGAGATTGGGAGTTTGAGACCAGCCTAACCAACATGGAGAAACCCCATCCCCACTAAAAATACAAAATTAGCCAGGCGTGGTGGCACATGCCTGTAATCCCAGCTACTCGGGAGGCTGAGGCAGGAGAATGCTTGAACCCGGGAGGCAGAGGTTGCAGTGAGCCAAGATTGTACCACTGCATTCCAGCCTGGGCAACAAGAGCAAAACTCCACTGCAAAACAAAACAAACAAACAAACAAAAAACACTATCAAACAATACCATACTAAATGTTCACCTAATGTCATTATACTTTAGAGATCTCTAGACATTTATCCAGACTGTCACTCACAGTTATTTATTATTGTTTTTTGGAGACAGGGTCTTGCTATGTTGTGCAGGCTATCCTCAAACTCTAGGCTCAAGCAATCCTCCCACCTCAGCCTTCTGAGTAGCTGGGACTATAGGCGTGCACTATCATGCCCAGCTTTTTTTTCTATTTTTTAGAAATGGGGTCTCACTAAGTTGTCCAGGCTGGACTTGAACTCCTGGACTCAAGTGATCTCCTGGTCGCAGCCTCCTTAGCCAGTATTAAAATGAAAAAAAGAAAAGTTCATAGCCAAATGTAGACAATTTCTTTTAATCTGTATTTCTCATACCCCACATATTTTTCTATCTATAATTTATGTCTATACTTAATACAGCACATAGTTTGTATTGGACAGCTATTATTTCTAACAATGATTTGGAATTAACACTATACACATAGGGGAAAGGTTGTAATGTGCAGTACAAAAACATAGAACTATAGCCATCTACTGTGTAATGTTTGGGTCAACAATGGACTGCATATAAGACACTGGTCCCATAAGATTACTATACTGTATTTTTAATGTAACTTTTCTATAGTTAGATACAAAAATACCATTGTGTTACTGCCTATGGTATGCAGTACCATTGTGTTACTGCCTATGGTATGCAGTACAGTAACATCTGGTATAGGTTGTAGCCTAGGAGCAACAGGCATGCCATATAACCTAGGCGTGTAGTAGGATATACCATCTAGGTTTGTCTAAGTACATTCAATGATGAAATCGCCTAATAATGCATTTCTCAGACCATATCTCTATCACTACAAAATGCATGACCGTACATTGTTGACCTTTGTTCTTTTACTTACTGTTGACGAATGTAAGCTACACTGCAATGTATTCGGATTTTGTGCATTTTAAAAAAGAAAACCACCTTATATAAATGTGGGGCTTTGTTTATTCTAAAAGAATTTGGTAACAATGATTTACACTTGGTCCAGCCATATGAAACTACACAAGATTTGATAAGGGAGTCTTTGTCAGTTTTGATCAAAACTGTCATGTGGACAGAAATAAGGTAGGCTGAGATGAGAAGGAATTGTGACCTAGGTTTGGAAGAGGACTTTGGGTTCATGTCTTTATTGTTTCAGGAAATGCAGAACTGATTGCCCCTCTGTTCCTTCCCACCTCTCTTCACCAGTTTCCTAATGTTTTCAAAGCCTTGGAAGCAAGTGAAATTTAGAAAGTCTCAGCTACAAAATTCAGTTCCTTGCTTTCAGAGTTAAGGGTCTTACAGTGGACAAGCAGCAGCATGGGTTTTCCCTCGGCCCTGGCATATTAAGTATTTTCAAGGAGACATGGTAGAAGAGATTATGTTAGGATTTGGCAGGGACAGAAAAGACTATTTTAAAAAAAGGGAAACTCCAAGCATTGTCATGTCTTACAACTTTATGTTGTCTCAATAGAAAGTAGAGACAAACTGGCATGCTTACCTACTCTATAGAATTAAAGACCACATTAAATAATATTTTCCTCAACTATAAAATGAAAGGGACAGTCCAGAGTATAGTTTTGCAAAATGTGTTCCTGAAAATATAAAGAGACACTATGGGGACAGGGAGGTTCAGCAGTTAAATAACTTTAGGATGTATTATACAATATATTCTTGCTCATCTCAGTGATACACAACACCTTAGCATATTAAAGGCTCTGAGAAATCGTCATGCAATAAAACTCAATTTTGTTTAATCCATAAGTTGCTCAAGCTTAACTACAGAATTCTGCCTCTACCCCCCAGCACAACTAAGGGTCTAGAGACAAAACTTTGGGAAATGGACTAAACTATCTTTAACATGCCCTCCTAGGTTTAAATTTGCATAGTTCTATGTTAGTAGTTGTTTTTTTTTTTTTTTTTTTTGAGACAGGGTCTTGCTCTGTTGCCCAGGCTGGAGTGCAGTGGCCCGATCTCAGCTCAATGCAACCGCTGCCTCCTGGGCTCAAGCAATCCTCCCACCTCAGCCTCCTGGCTAGCTGGGAATACAGGAGTGCCAGGCCAACTTTATGTATTTTTTTGTTGAGACAAGGTTTCACCATATTGCCCAAGCTGGTCTCAACCTCCTGGGCTCAGTGGTCCAACCCATCTCAGCCTCCCAAAGTGCTGGGATTACAGAAATGAGCCACCACGTCCAGCTAGAGTATTTTTTTTTAACATAAAAAACTAAAACTAAATAAATATAAAATGTTTTTATATCTTCTAATTTGCTACCTTCCAACAGTTTTATTAGGTGGTGGTGCAGTCCTACAATTGAAAAATCCACAAACCTCAAAGGAAAATGGAAAAAATTACAATCATTAACAAAGAGAGTAAACTCAAAGTATAGAAATTGTGATTTTTATTGCATAAACTCACCATATGAATCCAAAACAGGTTTGAGATCTTTGTATAGAGTAATAACATTGACAGTTTCACGTACAGTTAGGTCTCTGTATTTGTACTGAAAAGCAAAATCGCGTAAGAATTTAGTTTAAAACCAATACATGTATTTTAGAGCGGATGAATTTTCTTAAAATCTTTTTCACTAATCATTAGCATTAATGAAAGCCTGAAAGAACCTAAAAACCCCACAATCCTATTATCACACTAAAATAATCACTATTTCCTTAACATCAGAAAATATCTATAGTCTCAAGTCATGTTTTTTATGTTTTCAGTTTGAATCAGGATCCTAATAAAGTCCACACATTGCATTTGCTAAAATGTCTCAAGTCCCTTTTAATCTATATTCTTTAACTATACCATATAATTCACACATTTAAAAAGTATAGTTCAATGGTTTTTAATACATTCGGAGTTGTATAACCACCACTGTAATCAACTTCAGAACATTTTCACCATCCCTAAAAAGAAATGCATACCCTTTAGCAATCACCCCCCATTCTACTTGCCCCCAGCCTTCATCCTAGACAACCACAAATTTGTCTCTATAGATTTGCTTATTCATACAATGTGATCTTTCACGACTAAATTCTTTCACTTAGCATGTTTTCAAGATTATCCTTGTTGTAGCATTTATCTGTACTTCATTCCTTTCATTTATTTTGGAGACAGGGTCTCGCTCTGTAGCCCAGGAAGAAGTAAAGTGGCACAATCACAGCTCACTGCAACCTAAAACTCCAGGCTCAGTGATCCTCCTGCCTCAGCCTCCCAAGTACACAGAACTACAGGTATGTGCCATCATGCCCAGCTAATTTATTTTTATTTTTGTAAAGACAGGGTCTTGCTATATTGCCCAGGCTGGTCTCCAACTCCTGGCCTCAAGCAATCCTCTCGCCTCAGGCTCCCCAAGTGTTGGGATTTACAGGCAAGTATGGCCCACTTCTTACCGCACATTTTATTTATCTACTGTTCAGCTGAAAAATACTTAACTGATGGGCACATCTCTATTTTTGCTCCTTAGAATTTATTTGTTAAAGACATTTGTTCATTTGTCTTATAGAGGCTCTCATGGTTTGGAATGTGTTAATTGTATACCTTTAGTATAGTTTCATAGATACATGTTTCTGTGAGTTAGTTGGATCTACAGGTTATTATCCTCACGATTACAAAATTTCCAGCCGGGCATGGTGGCTCATGCTTGTAATCTCAGCACTTTGGGAGGCTGAGGCGGGCGGATCACGAGGTCAGGAGTTCGAGACCAGCCTGACCAACACAGTGAAACCCCATCTCTACTAAAAACACAAAAACTAGCTGGGCATGGTGGCGCGCGTCTGTAATCCCATCTACTCAGGAAGCTGAGGCAGAAGAATTGCTTGAACCCGGGAGGCAGAGGTTGCAGTGAGCCGAGATCACGCCATCGAACTCCAGCCTGGGCGACAGAGCTAGACTCAGTCTCAAAAAAAAAAAAAAAAAATTTTTCCTTTTATATTTTTTTCCTCTTCTTTCTCTGATAAGATCACTTCATAGAGGATAATGTTTTTCATCATGGAGCACAACATATCTGAGTATCTCTGTGATGTTAGCGACCATGCTCAATGTCTAGAGACCTGGTCTCTTCAAATCCACTCCAATTAGGCTTCTATACTCCGTACTTCACTGAAATTGTTCAGTAAGGTCACCAATAACTGCCACATGATATGTAATGACCAACACTATCTTTGTCTTACTTCATCTCTCAGCAATATTTGACCAAGCTGATTCAGCAATATTTGACCAAGCTGATTCCTTCCTTTCCCCCGTTTTTTTTTTGAGATAGGGTCTCACTCTGTCGCCCAGGCTAGAGTGCAGTGGTACGATCATGGCTCACTTCAGCCTCAACCTCCTGGGCTCAAGTGATACTCCCACCACAGCCTCCCAAGTAGCTGGGACTACAGGCATGCACCATCACACCTGGATAATTTTTAAATTTTTCACAGAGATGGGATCTCACTGTGCTGCCCAGGCTGGTCTCAAATTCCTGGGCTCAAGTGATCCTCTCACCTCAGCCTTCCAAAGTGTTTGTATTACAGGTATGAACCACTGCACCTGGCCCGTTCCTTTTTTTTTGAGACAGGGTCTGGCTCTGTCACCCAGGCTAGAGTGCAGTGGTATGATCTCAGTTCACTGCAACCTCCACCTCCCGGGGTCAAGTGATCCTCCCACCTCAGCCTCCCAAGTAGCTGGGACTACAGGTATGCACCACGATGTCTAGCTAATTTTTGCATATTTTTGATGGAGCTGGATTTCACCATGTTGCCCAGGCTAGTCTTGAACTTCTAGGCTCAAGCAATCTTTCCACCTCAGCCTCCCAAAGTGTTGGGATTAGAGGCACGAGCCATCATGGCCAGCCCCTTTTCTCTTAAAATATGTTCTTCATTTGATTTCCAGGACATCAACTGTTCTCCTGAACTCTGTGCCTTCTCAGTTTCTTTGCTGGCTTGTTCTCTTAACCTAACCAATTATTATTGAGTGCAGGCTAAGTCCTTGGTCTTCTTCTCTATCTAAACTCATTCCTTTGATCTCCCTCATGGCTGAAAATATAATTTATATGTTGAAAACCCTCAAATTAAAATTTTCCAATCTTAACCTTTTTTCTGAACTCCAGAAAACATATATACAATTACTAATTTGACATTTCCCCTTGGATATCTAATGAATGTCAAATTGAACATGACCAAAACTGAACTCCTTATCTTCCCCCCATATTTACTTCTCCAATGTCTTCCATATGTGTATACATACATATCCTTCCAGGTGCTCAGGCCAAAAACCTTGACGTTATCCTTGATGCCCTCTCTTTTCTTCACATCCACAGCCAATCTGTCAAAATATCCTGTTAGCTTTGCCTTCAGCATACATCCGGTATCTCCACAGCTACAGTCCTGGTCTAAGCCACCAACACCTCTCACCTAGATTACTGCAACAGCCTCTTTATGGTGTCTCTGCCTCCATCGTTAACCCACTACAGTCTAGTCTCAACATAGCAGCTAGAGTAATATTGCTAACAGCTGAAACAGAGCAATGGCTTTTCATCATACTCCAAGTAAACGCCAAGGTCCTTATGATGGCCTGCAAGGTCCTCCAAACCTCTCATACCATTGATGATCCATACCATGGATCTGTCTAGATCCATACCACCACTTCCTCCCTTGCTCACTTCAGTCCAGCCACCATACCCTCCTTTGTTGTTCCTCTATCATGCATGACAAACTTCTGTCTATGAGCCTTTGCATTTGTTTCTCCTTCTTTCTGAAATGTTCCTACCCCAGATTGTTCCAGGTTTGTTTTTCTCCTGAGACAGGATCTCGCTCTGTCACCCAAGCTGGAGTACAGTGGTGTGATCACAGCTCACTGCAACCTCAAACTCCTGGGCTCAAGTGATCCTCCCATTTCAGCCTCCCAAGTAGCTGGGATTAGAGGTATGCACCACGACTGGTTAATTTTTTTATATTTTTAGTAGAGAAGAGACAAGGTCATGCTATGTTGCACAGGCTGGTCTGGAACTCCTGGCCTCAATGCGATCCTCTAGCTTCGGCCTCCCAAAATGCTTGGATTTCAGGTGTGAGCCCCATGCCAACCACATAGTTTCTTTACCTCTCTCAGGTGAGCTCAAATATATTTTTTCAGAAAGACCTCTCTTTACTATCAGATACAAAACTGTAACTCATCCCATTTCCACACCCTAGCACTCCCCATTTCCCTTTCCTGCTTTATTTTCTCTAAAAGCACTTATCACTTTCCAACATACTACTTGATGCATTTACTGAGTTATTTATTGTCTTCTATAAAAATTTAAATTCCAGAAGCAGAGTTTTTTTCTGTCTGATTGTTCACTGTTGCATCCCTAGAGCCTAAAACAGTGTGAGGGACGTATCAATCTTTATTTTATTATTTTTATTTATTTATTTGTTTTTGAGATGGAATCTTGCTCTGTCACCCAGGCTGGAGTGCAGTAGCGTGATCTCAGCTCACTGCAACCTCCACCTCCCAGGTTCAGGCAATTCTCCTTCCTCAGCCTCCTGAGTAGCTGGGATTACAAGCACGCACCACCATGTCTGGCTAATTTTGTATTTTTAGTAGAAACAGGGTTTCACCATGTTGGCCAGTCTGGTCTCGAACTCCTGACCTCAAGTGATCTGCCCACCTCAGCCTCCCAAAGTGCTGGGATTACAGGCATGAGCCACCGCACTTGGCCAATTTTGTTATTGTTTAAATTTTTTTTCATTTTTTACTTTTTGAGATAGGTTCTCATTCTGTCATAGCTCACTGTAACCTTGAATTCCTGGGCTTAAGTAATCCTCCTGCTTCTGCTTCCCAAGTAGCTAGGACTACAGGTGCATGCCACCAAGTCTGGCTGATTTTTAAATTTTTTGTAGAGACAGGGTCTAGCTATGTTGCCCAGGCTGATCTTGAACTCCTGGCCCCAAGTGATCCTCCCATCTCTACCTCCCAAAGTACTGGGATTACAGGCATGAACCATCACACCAGGCCCACAGTTTTCTTCTACTCATTTAGCAGTGACTGCGCCTCTAGAAATGCTGTAAATAAACTATGTAAAAATATAAGTGGTTGTATGCATGAAACATCTAAAGTGGAAAGTTGTTTCTTTAAAGCAAGAAGGACTAATCTGGTATAAATATACCTCTGTTAATTGCAAAAATGATAACAGAGAAGGGTGTTAAAAGTTATGTTGAAATTGGGAGCTAAGATAATGCTCAAGGGGAAAAAAGATCTTTTATAATATACATACAAAACATAAGGCAGATGGCCAGAGTACCATGATGGGTGTGGAGAGCCTACAATCAGATAAAGAGAAAACAATAATGACCTTCACCCTAGCCATAAGTGCAGGGTCCTGGCTAACAATTCTTACATCAGACCACACCAGCTGAAAGAAAAACATTTCAAGCCCTTCTTTAGGAGGAAGGAGCCCCACAACTGCTTCTATTACTCTACTTGCTATTCTTACCTAAAATTCATAGGTTAGACAGAACAGATGCTGATGCTCAGAATCGTCATAATCACATACAGGAGTCTCAATTTTCCAGATACTGAGCCAAGGACCAAAAGACAGGTAGAATGCCCTCTCCTACCTCTTCTCTATCTGTTTTTGTTTCTAGAGTAATCACAGGTTGGCTGCAGGGGGAGGCAGGCAGAGGTATAAAATATCTTCTGAACATGCCTTGCCTTTGTCTTTGATGGCAGGTTTCTCTAGAGGACGCTTAGGAAACTTAATTAGGGTATAAAAAATAAGCTAATATTTGAATATTCTTGCTCTTTATATGAATATACACATACATTACGGAATAAATTTTTTTTTTTTTTTTTTTTTTTTGAGATAAAGTCTGGCTCTGTCGCCCGGGCTAGAGTGCAGTGGCCGGATCTCAGCTCACTGCAAGCTCCGCCTCCCGGGTTTATGCCATTCTCCTGCCTCAGCCTCCCGAGTAGCTGGGACTACAGGCGCCCACCACCTCGCCCGGCTAGTTTTTCGTATTTTTTAGTAAAGACGGGGTTTCACCGTGCTAGCCAGGATGGTCTCGATCTCCTGATCTTGTGATCCGCCCGTCTCGGCCTCCCAAAGTGCTGGGATTACAGGCTTGAGCCACCGCGCCCGGCCTAAATTTTTTTTTTTTTTGAGACGGAGTCTTGCTCAGCCACCCAGGCTGGGGTGCAGTGGCTCCATCTCGGCTCACTGCAACCACCGTCTCCCGGGTTCAAGCGATTCTCCCGTCTCAGCCTCCCAAGCAGCTGGGATTACAGGCACCCGCCATCATGCCCGGCTAATTTTTGTATTTTAGAAGAGACGGGGTTTCACCATGTTGATCAGGCCGGTCTTGAACTCCTGACCTCAGGTGATCCACCTGCCTTGGCCTCCCAAAGTGCTAGGATTACAGGTGTGAGCCACTGCGCCCGGCCCAAGGAATAAATCTTAATGACTATGCTATCAATTTAAAGATCAAAAATGTCATGGAGGCCAGGCGTGGTGGCTCACGCCTGTTATCCCAGCACTTTGGGAAGCCAAAGCAGAGGGAATACTGAGGTCTGGAGTTGAAGATCAGCCTGGCCAACATGGTGAAACCCCGACTTTACTAAAAATACAACAATCAGCTGTGTGAAGTGGTGGGCGCCTGTAATCCCAGCTACTTGGGAGGCGAAGGCAGGAGAATTGCTTGAACCTGGAAGGCGGAGATTGCAGTGAGCCAAGATCGCGGCACTGCACTCCAGCCTGGGTGACAGAGCAAGACACTCAAAAAAAAAAAAAGTAATGGAACAGATACTCTTCAGCTACATACTATGTAAAACAATATACCGTTTTTTCAAAAAGTGATATATAAAAGTTACAACATGGATCTTTACCTGGGTCACAATCTTCTATGGCTTCCCACACGTCCTCTGTAACTAAGGATAACTAGTTTGTCAAAACAAAACCAATAAGCCTAAAATACATGATTACACAACTAAGGTATGCTTTATTTTGAAAACTGTCACTTTCTCTTTAGAGGTTACTTGGTCTTCAATCAAGGACTATGGGGGCGATTTAACTGGAAAAAGTCCGTTTTTAAAAATGTTTTATACATAATAGTGTGTTTTATTAAAAACTGAAACCACTTAAACCACTGATTGCTACCATTCTTGCTTTGACAAAACTATCCGAAGCTAACACGTTGAACTGGTCAAGACTCAACTCTCAATCATTTTACATAGTTTTGGAAAATTACAACAAAACATAACAAAAGCCATTCCACTCTGGTGTGAGGTGCCACGTTTGAAGTAATTATATAAATAAATCATGGCTTTAAAATACAAAATGCTTAACTGCTTTTTTAAAAATTGAAAAAAAAAAAAAATAACTAGCCTTGAGCCGTGAAGATCATAGATTAAGCTCAAAGCAAATAAATACGCATTATAAGCAGCATACACTTAAGAGTAGTTACTCTTAGCAAATCCCTGAAACGGTAATGGTATTTCAGTAAGGGACTGGTATTTTGGCTTCTCTGGACTTTTCTGGAGAATACAAAACTGAAAAGGCCACAATCTCTGCAGGTCGGCAAAAGAAAGGCTTAGACTGGAGGATCCCTGGATTGGGACAGGAATAGAGGATTGCCTCAGATCTAGAACTAAATATGATTCCGTCTTTGTGTTTATAGAAACTAAGACGAAAAACCACACTGCCCCACAGACAGCTCCAAACTCTGTGGAAGAGAGAACGGCGGGTGGGCGGCAGGTGTCAGGCAGTTTCCACTCCACGTCTCTGTCGACTGTCGCCGCCCCCCACCCTCCCAGCTCCCGTACGGGGATTCCCGCACCAGGCGACAGGCGCCTCGGGGCGGGGGTCTGAGAAGGTGGCTAAGAGCTGTACTGGGGCTTCCGGCCCGTCTGGGAAGCTTGTTTGGCTGGGCCGGGACGGACTCGGCAGGGCGCGGAAGGGAGCGGTGGGCGCGCGCTGGTGGGCGAGCGCGTCGCAGCCTCACCTTGGACACCATTTTCTTGAGCTGGCTCTCCGACACCGCCATGACGGCCCACTGGCGACTCCCTTTCCCGCAGGCAGAAAGTCAGCCGCTGCTGGGCTGCCCCAGGCCGTCCCACACAATCGCACACCCCCGACCCGGCCTCAACAACAGGAAGTCGGAACCAAAGCACCACTTCCGTTTCCACTACGTCACTTCCGGGCCGCCATCCTGCGGGCAAGGGTGGACTCCGTGTGGGATTGAAAGAGACTTGGCGGGGTGGGTTCCAACCAACCCTACCCTCGAGTGCCGGATTCAGCAGGACGAATCAGGTCCCAAAGATGTGGGCAAGACTGTTCCGAGGGTCGAAACTCTGGTTCAGGATAAGATTGGCAGGTATTTCACAGAGTCGACTTGAGGAAGCTAGTGCCGGAAAGGGAAGAAGTACCAAGGGCTTGCCAATGAGCCTTAATGACTGATTCATCCAGTGGGAGGGCACTGCACTGGCAGTCAGAGTGTTGTGTCACTGACTTGCCCTTGTGATAATGGTAAGCTAGTGCATTTCTAGCTCAGGCATACGTTTCTCCCGACTGTAAAGTGATACACTTGCATTAGATGATGCCCAGTGTTCCTCTAATTAGTGATTTATTTTTAAGCTTTAAAGACCTTCATACTACGTTGGCAAGGGTAAAATGTAGAGCCTTTGTTTCACGAGAAGCCAGATAGTAATTTCTTCTCCAGGAAACCATTCCTAAAGTCAGCTTTCTCCTGTACCCAGACATAAATGATAATAGAGGCCGTATTTTACCTGGTGCTGTATTTTTGTACCTGTCACTGTCAAAATCCAAGCCCTTGAAGGCAGGCTTACTTCAGATCTTCATTGCCTTGCACAGTGCAAGGGTAGGTACTTCCATCTTAATTGAATTTTTACTTCCCATAAAAATTCTTCATGGTGACTTATATTAGTCATCATTACACATCACCGTCAGTTTTGTAACCACAGTGTCATTCAAGGTATTGTACAATTTTGAGTTTGATGATGAGATGTGTGACAGTTTCAATTATTTTAGTACAGCCCTAATGAGAACAAGGCTGTGGTATTGATTCCCTTCAAAGTTGGCATCTAAATGAAGGTCACATTCACAAGGAGGGCATAACTGAAAGCATGTAGAAGCATCATTATAAACAGTTGTTAACACACACAAATATAGACTATTCCAATAAGTATTGTTTTTCTTTTCTTTTCTTTTTTTTTTGAGACAGTCTCACTCCATCGCCCAGGCTGGAGTGCAGTAGCACCATCTCGGCTCACTGCAACCTCCGCCTGTTTTCCAGCTCCTTAGTTAAGCATACAGCTCCAGTCACACCAAACTAGAGGTCAGTCTGTCCTTCCATTTTACTTGCTGTTTTATGTCTTTTAAAAGCAATGGGGTTTTCAAACTGTTCTTAAAGCCATGGCTTAACCAGGAGTCCCTTTAATTAGAGCAACTGTACCTTTATGAATTGGAGGAATGCCAGGTAGTATTATTTATATAGTTTATAAATAAATATAAATTTATATTAAAATAAATTTTGTGTGTGTGTGTGTGTGTGTATATATATATATATATATATATATATATATTTTTTTTTTTTGAGACGGAGTTTTGCTCTTTCTGTCCAAGCTGGAGTGCAATAGTGTGATCTCGGCTCACTGCAACCTCTGCCTCCCAGGTTCAAGTGATTCTCCTGCCTCAGCGTCCTGAGTAGCTGGGATTACAGGTGCCCACCACCACACCCAGCTAATTTTTTATATTTTTAGTAGAGACAGGATTTCACTATGTTGGCCAGGCTGGTCTTGAACTCTGGACCTAAGGTGATCCACCCACCTCAGCTTGCCAAAATGTTGGGATTACAGGCCTGAGCCATTGCGCCTAGCCTATTTATATATTTTTTGAGACACGGCCTTGTTCTGTTGCCCAGGTTGTAGTGCAGTGGTGTGAACATGGCCCACTGCAGCCTCGACCTCCCTGGCTCAAGTGATCCTCCTGCCTCAGCCTCCCTTGTATATGGGACCACATGCGTGTGCCACCATGCCCAGCTAATTTTCTAATTTTTTGTAAAAATGAGGTCTCAATTTGTTGCCCAGGTTGGCCTCAGAACTCCTGGGCTCAGGTGATCCTCCCACCTTAGCCTCCCAAAGTGCTAGGATTACAGGTGTGAGCCACTGTGGCCAGCAATATATTGTTTAAAAAGCTTTCTTGCTGCATGTTCACTATCAGTCTTTTGCAATCTTTCAGGGTCAACACTACCTCAATATACAGTGTTAACTTCTTATCTATTTCATTGGAACCATGAAGGATTGAATGTGTGTGGGGAAAAAGTGTTTGTGGTTTTAGAAATATGCAAAATCAGTTAATTTTTTGATGTGAAGGTAACAGTAGTTGAAATGCTTTTGAAAGTTGCTTGCCATTTCAACACTAAATATGAGTTTTTTTCCACTCATTAGGCATTTTGATTTCTGTCCTCACATATATTAGTGGAGAATTTTAAATCCCCCGATTATCACAGATGAAAACACAAGCTGATGGTGCACCTGCAGTCCCAGCTACTCCATTGGCTGAGGCAGGAGGATTACTTGAGCCGAAGAGTTTGAGTCCAGCCTGAGCAATATAGTGAGAACCTGGCTCAAAAACAAAAAGATTTAAAAAGTTTTCTTGCTAAAAATAATTTTTAAAAGTTTGAAAACAATTGATAAAATCTAGTCTCTTCATTTTACACAAAATAACTAAATATCCTGGGTGCTGTGTGAATTGTATGAAAAAATTTTCTTAATCTGAATGTTTCCTTTCACTTAATAAATGAAGGATCATCTGGTGATTTTGAAATCAGTTTATTTTGTTCATTATTCTTAATATTTAAGGAAAACAATGGAAAATGGAAAAAAATTTGTCTTCTGCTACATCAAAAAAGCATTTTAATCCAAACCCCACTAAAAATTGTAACAAGCTCTGCATGATTTTGTAAAAATAAAAACATGAAAGTTAACAAGCATTGAGAATGTCAAATTATCACAAAATCATAGGGAGGTGGTGGTGGTGATATTGCTTCTTGACTTACACTGGGATTTACAACATGATTACTAATATACTTAACACTCAAAGAAATATCTGATACAGAGAATTACTCCTTCATTGTGGCCTTCCAGAGGGCAAAGACTATTATTCATCTTCGAATAGTCAAATTCTAACACAGTATGTGGAATAACAGTAGGTGTTAAATAAACATTTGTTGTATTGACATGTTCCTTTTATAATTAATGAGTTATTGGTAATTTATTATACAATATTTTCTGGTTATTGTTCAAAAGCATATTACATATTATCTAACTTTAGATATCAAATATTAGAAAAGGCTAGTTTTAAAAACAATAGTTCTTTCAGTTTTACTTTCCTATTTCATAAAAAAGGACAGTAATAATACATTGTTAGGGTAACATGAACTAATTCGCGTGCATATTGAAATTACATAGACCTAAATGCTTTTCTCTTCAAATGTCCAAGGTTTTTATCCAGTTAACTCTGGTGGGAATCTTTCCAAGCATATTAAATACTTTTCTGCTTTCCTAAACATGGGTTACTGAATATAATTTCACCTTTTCTTTATGACTAAAGTTCATCATTATAAGCATTCCTTATTACACTAAAACAGTGTTAGTTTGCCTATTTCCTCTTTACCTAGGATGTGTCTGCCCTTATAAACCCTCCTATCTCCGTCTAGATTAACCTATTATATGCTTGATTTATTTTTATTTTTATTTTTTTAGAGACAGGGTCTCACTGTGTTGCCTAGAGTGCAGTGGCATGATCATAGCTCATTGTAATCTTGAACTTCTGGGCTCAAGCAATCTTCCTGCCTCAGCCTCCTGAGTAGCTGGAACTACAGGTGCACAGCACCAAACCTGGCAAATTTTTAAACTTTTTATTTTTTTTGAGATGGAGTCTCGCTCTGTCGCCCAGGCTGGAGTGCAGTGGTGTGATCTCCACTCACTGCAAGCTCCGCCTCCTGGGTTCATGCCATCCTCCTGCCTCAGCCTCCCAAGTAGCTGGGACTACAGGCGCCTGCCACCACGACCAGCTAATTTTTTTTATTTTTAGTAGAGACAGGCTCGTTAGCCAGGATGATCTCGATCTCCTGACCTCGTGATCTGCCTGCCTCGGGCTCCCAAAGTGCTAGGATTACAGGCATGAGTCACCACGCCCAGCCCATGTTTGTTTTCTATAAAAGCATGCCCTTACATGAGAATGAAAGTAATCCTTTCATGGTGTATAGGACCCCAACTTTAGGGTCTTTTGATAACTATTTTGGCTGTTAAGCCTTTTCCCCCTTTTAGTGCTTAGAAAAAATAGAGGTTGTATGGATAAGTGCCCCTTAATCGCCAAGACTTCTTGAGGCCTAAACCTCAATTTCCTTTTATAAAATGATGATGGTAATAGTCCCTACCTCTGTGGGCTGTTGTGAGGATTCAGTAAAATAATAAAGTGCTTATCATGCTGCCTGGTATATATGAAGTGTTAATGTTAACCGTTACTATCAGTTGTAATGTCACAGTAATAATAAGCTATCTTTCACATAAGAAAATATTGCTGTTGATCTATCACCAAAGAGTGTGCTCTGAACTGTATGATCAGGAGAGGTTAAAGGATTTGCTCAGAACAAATAATGGGGAGAGTCCGTTCGACCTCTCCCTATTATGACCAATGTTTTTAATGAAAATCTCATAGTTTGGCTCTAAAGTAAGCTGCTTGGCTTTCATTCATAATCTGTTTCCACTAAAAATATACATTTGTCTATGGTTCTACTAATATCACAATTAGTTTATGAGATGTTGGAGATCTTATATACTCCAGGAAGAAGTTATAGAAAATTTCATGAAGTCCCACTGGAAATTAAATTAAACTTTTAATGCATATCATTTTAAAAATTCACTTTCCATTTTCTGTTTTAAAGTGCATGTAAAATTCTTTTCCATTTTTTGGTAGCTAATTAATTTGAAGAAGGGAAATATAATGCTTTACTAGTACTACCAACAGGATTTTACACAAGAAACATTAGTAACTTAAGCTGTGGATCCTGTGAATGTACAATTGATACAGATTTTGTAAATCCATACTGGGCCTTGAACTTATGTTTATTATAAAAGTCAAAGGGTAATTTTCTTTTAAAGATGTATTACTTATAAAATATTCCCAAAGTGTGAACTGTGCTTTTAGTTTAGGATATATGATTTAAATTGATGCATACTTCAGATGAATGTTTACCCCTGCTGTAGATTTAAAGAACAGCATAGATATCTCAAGAACCCCAAATAAAATTAATTTTTCCCCTCCTTATGTAACTTCTTAAGGATTTAAATCACAGAGCTAATCAAGAAACCCTCTACTTTAACCAAGCAGTTTGTAAGGATAAATAGCAGGATACAGAAATTCTCAAACCTATATATATTGGTAAAATTAAATGACTTTTCCCTTTAGGTAGAAGTCCAGCCTCTTAAATTGCATTTGAGAATCAAAGTTTTAACTGTAGTTGGAGACCATGGATTGAGGATGCACTGCTTTGGAGTTTCTCAGAAACTGTATCTTCTTTCAGTGTGGTTTTGATGACTTCAGATACTCCACTGATTCCAAGGATGCAAGGCAAACTTAAAAAGACTTCACTATCTATATCATAATATCCCTGAAATGAGAAAAATAAGGGTTTTAATAGAACTAAATCACTGCAAAGAAGTTAATACAAAAATGCATACTTTCTTGCTTTCTTAGTTCTAAGACAAAGTGATACAAGTTGGACTCAAAAAGGTTTTTTTGTTCATTTACTTATTTTTATTTTATTTTTAGAAGTCCAGACCTCACAATCATTCATTGATTTTATAAACTTATCATTTCAGAAAATTTTTGAGAGATGGAAGCAACTTGGTCAGACACCCACTTTGTAGAGAAGTAAGCTAGCCCCCTGCAATATGGGTAGCAGGTTGGGGGCTAAGAAAAAAAATAGTTAAGAATGGATTTCCTGGGGAGGGCCATGGGATGGTCTCTGGGCACAGTCAAATGACAATAACGTCTTAAAAAAAAAAACGCTGGTACCATAATGGTATGTATTTGTGGGGTACATGTGATATTTCAGTATATGCATACAATGTGTAATGATCAAATCAGGGTAATTGGGCTATCCATCACCTCAAACATTTATCATTTATTTGTGTGGAAAACACTCCAAATGGTCTCTTCTGGCTATTTTGTTTTTCTTTTCTTTCTTTCTTTCTTTTTTTTTTTTTTTTTGTTGAGATGAGGTCTCTCTATATTGCCCAAGCTGGTCTTGAACTCCTAAGCTCAAGTGATCCTCCCACCTCGGCCTCCCAAAGTACTGGGATTACAGGCATGAGCCACCACACCCACCCTCTTCTAGGTGTTTTGAAATGTACAATAAATTATTAATAATCACACTCACCCTACTGTGCTGTTGAACACTAGAATTTAGTGTTCAATTCAACCTGTGTCACCCAGGCTGGAGTTGCAGTGGTGTGATCTTGGCTCACTGCAACCTCTGCCTCCTGCCTCAGCCTCCCAAGTAGCTGGGATTACAGGCACCTGCCATTATGCCCAACTAATTTTTATATTTTTAGTAGAGAGGGGTTTCACCATGTTAGCCAGGCTGGTCTCAAACTCTTAACCTCAAGCGATCCGCCCGCCTTGCCTCCCAAAGTGCTGGGATTACAGGCATAAGCCACCGCACCCAGTCAAGATTTTATTTTTGGAGACAGGGATTCGCTGTGTTGTCTATGCTGGAGTCCAGTGACATGGCTCACTGCAGCCTCAACCTCCCAGGCTCAAGAGATTCTCCCAACCCAGCCTACTGAGTGGCTGTCACATGCCTGGCAAAGTTTTGTTTTTGTTTTTGTAAAGATGGGGGTCTCACTATGTTGCCCAAGCTGGCAGACTTCTCACAGCTAAGCAGGATAGGGCTTAAACTAAACTGCTTTCTCCTGTTACTCTAAAATACTGAAGACACCTGGGGTTAGAGTATGAATAATGATTTTGCTAGTTTTGTATTAATAATATCTAAGTTTAAAATATAATGAGAGAATAAGAATAGCAATTACCTTTGCTAAAGTTGATACAGAATGCACTTTCTTCTTATTGTTTACAATACTGTCAACCATGTCAGCTACTGATAGTCCAACAGACCAGGATCTTTGACTTTTTACTCTAAGCAGTTCCATGGCTCTAGGTTACAAAAATATATGATCTCAGAAAATCCACAGAATATGCACATTTAGTTTTACATTCTGGTTAAGGTATTGATTAGATGTTTCTATGACAGAAACGAGTTATACAGCAATTGTTAGGGAAGCCTATAGATAATCTAATGTTTATTTAAACTTTTCTTAAGATGTTAGGCAGTTCAAAGAAAATACAGATGACCTAATAACATAAAAAATGTTCACTGCCATTGATATTTAACCAAATATGAATTAAAACAATAAATACCAATTTGCCTACCGATAACTGGCAAAAATTAAAAAGACTGATAATTAACTTGGAGAAACTATTAACAGGCATTCCCATAACTGCTGTTGAGAATGTAAAGTGATCTAACCTTTTAAGAAGAAGATTTGGTAACATCTGATCTAGAAATTCCTCTTCTAGGTATTTATCTTATAGCAGTATGCTCAAGAGTGCAAAGATGTACATAATAAGCATGTCTGCATATTTGGAAACAACTCATCAAAAGAGGACTGGTTAAACAAATCACTACCACGTAGTACCATGTAGCTTTTGAGAAGAATAAGGTAGATTTACATGTACAATGTACAAAAATGTCTGAGATTTATCATTAAGGAAAGAAATCAAGTTGCAGGATAGTTTGAATAACACAAATCTATATTATTATACATTTGTAGAAGCATTGAAAAACAATTTTTTCTTTTTAGAGATAGGGTCTCTATGTTGCCCAAGCTGGTCTCAAACTCCTGGGCTCAACTGACCCTCCCATTTCAGCCTCCTGAGTAGAAAAAAATTTTTTGGGCATGTGGACACTAAGTTGTCAAAAATGGTTGTCTCTGAAAAATGGAATTACCTTAGCTTTTAAATTTCTTTTAATACTTTATAGATATCTGCAGTATTTGAAATTTTATAATAAGCATACATTCTTTTGTAAATGATAAAAATATATAAACAGTTAAATTTTTTCCTTTTAAAAAGTATAAATGCAAGATTGTATAATCAGATTAGAATGAATTATACCATACACTAATCTTCTCAATAAAAAACAGAACACTTTTTCCAGTTGTTATATTCTAAAAGTCATAAGCTGATGGCTTTGAAAACTAAAAATGCCACCTCTCAGACTTCAGGAAAATGTTATTATGTGACAGTGAAACAACAAATGGCATGAATATAAATTCTGTGTAGAGTCCTGCCTATGGGGTACAGACCCTTGGAAGGCCTCTGGATAAAAGCAAAAGATAAAAGGATCTGTGTGTTACACTTTTTGTTTGCCTGAACATATAATATGGCTTATCCATTCGCATTAGACTGATTTCCAGTTCTATTTGCATGTGATTAATAGATATTCATTTTTAAGTGGTGTGGACAAATTATCTTCTACATTAAGAAAATTGTTGGCCTGGCACAGTGGCTCACATCTGTAATCCCAGTACTTTGGGAGGCCAAGGCGGGTGGATCATGCGGTCAGGAGATTGGGACCATCCTGACCAACATGGTGAAACCCTGTCTCTACTAAAATACAAAAAATTAGCTGGGTGTGGTGGTGCACACCTGTAATTCCAGCTACTTGGTTGGCTGAGGCAGGAGAATCACTTGAACCCAGGAGGCGGAGGTTACAGTGAGCCGAGATCGCGCCACTGACTCCAGCCTGGTGACAGAGCGAGGGTCAGATGTTTAGATATAGAAGCAATAAATCACTGTCTACAAATAAAGAACATGTTTTTCCCTTTAAATGTGAACTGTGTTATCTGAAAAAGCTTGCAAAGCACTCTTAAATCTACTTTCAGATAAGAAATCAAAGAATATAAAACAGTGCTCCTTTATATGTTTGTGTTTGTCCATACTAGTTTTGTTTTCAGAAGCCTGGTAAGTACATACTGTATAAATAGCTGTTAGCTATGAAGTACATGATTTTTTGTTGGATAAATGCAAATTTCCAGTCAGTGTTACCTGTTGGACAGCTGCACTTCAGAGGTATGACTCATTACTTCTTGGCCACTCCATGTGAGCACTAAAAATTAGATGAAGAATTAATTATGTTTTGCCAATGACTCTCTTTGGATTAAGATGTGATAACCGATCTTTTGCAGTCAAGGGTACCTGTGCTAATATTTATATAGAAGTTTTTTCATTTCTAGCAAGTTAGATTTTTCCACTGGATGACAATAAATGTGCTATACCACTAGCCCAAGGTGAAGAAAACTCTGAACTACAAAAAACATTATCCCCAAAGTCTACTTGCCGTCTCCTTACCTGTTCTCTCTCATCGGTAACAGTTCTGCAAGGGCCATTTTACTATCAAAGTAGAAATCTATAAGCACTTGACATTTGTTCTGCTGAGAAATGCACTGAGACTAATTTCACCAGGTTAGGAATAATCTGATCACCTATTTTGGGCTAGAATTTCCATAGCTATTACAGAGGCAAAGAATCCTCTTCCTTTTTTTTTTTTTTTTTTTTTGAGATGGAGTCTTGCTCTGTCACCCAGGCTGAAGTGCAGTGGCACGATCTTGGCTCACTGCAACCTCTGCCTCCTGGGTTCAAGCGATTCTCACACCTCAGCCTCCTGAGTAGCTGGTGCATGCCACCACACCCTGCTAATTTTTGTGTGTGTGTTTTTAGTAGAGACGGGGTTTCACCATGTTGGCCAGGCTGGTCTTGAACTCCTAGACCTCGTAATCCACCTGCCTCGGCCTCCCAAAGTGCTGGGATTATAGGAGTGAGCCACCGCATCTGGCCCCAGGGTCCTGTTTTCTAAAAGAATCTTCCAGGTTACCCATTTCCTCTCACTACATCATTTATAAAAACAATTCAAAACTTCAAAGCTGTATACACAGACTGGAAATTTCTTTACATGTTTTTTTTTCTTTTTTCTTTTTTTTTTCTGTTTGAGATGGACTCGCTCTGTTACCTAGCCTGGCGTGCAGTGGTGTGATCTTAGCTCACTGCAACCTCTGACTCCCAGTTCAAGCAATTCTGCCTCAGCCTCCTGAGTAGCTGGGACTACAGGCACCCACCACCACACCTGGCTAATTTTTGTATTTTTAGTACAGATGGGGTTTCGCCATGTTAGCGAAACATGGCAGGTCTCGAACTCCTGACCTCAGGTGATCCACCCACCTCGACCTCCCAAAGTGATAGGATTACAGGTGTGAGCCACCACGCCCGGCCAGACTAGAAATTTATATCACACTTTAATATTATTATTATTATTATTTGATACACAGTCTTACTTTGTCACCTAGGGTGGAGTGCAGTGGCACACTCTTGGCTCACTACAACCTCTGCCTCCTGGGTTCAAGCAATTCCTCTACCTCAGCCTCCCAAGCAGCTGGGATTAGAGGTGCCTGCCACCACAGCAAGCTAATTTTTGTATTTTTAGTAGAAACAGGATTTCACCATGTTGGCCAGGCTGGTCTTGAACTCTTTACCTCAGGTGATCCGCCTTGGCCTCCCAAAGTGCTGGGATTACAGGCGTGAGCCACTGAGCCCAACCGAACTTTAATATTAAATTGAAATTGCCAGTAACATTCTGAAACCTTTTCAATATTCATCTGTTTCTCATCTGTATGAAGACATTCTTTGATACAAATCTGCACATATTTGAGTAGGCAAAACAAAAATACATGTGGCTATAGAAGAATATGTTTTAAGATACAAGAATTCTAAACTACATTCAAAATTAGGCCACTTAGTCATGTGTCAGCAACAAAGGACCCCATATGTATCCAGATGCCTCCCTTCCTCAAACTGATTATAAGCTCCCAGAGTGCAGGGACCATGTATTCTTCTTTTGTGTCCTCTTGTACATTTTTTTTTTTTTTTTTTTTGGAGATGGAGTCTCACTGTTACCCAGGATGGAATGCAGTGGCACCGTCTCAGCTCACTGCAACCTCCGCCTCCGAGGTTCAGGCGATTCTCTTGCCTCAGCCTTACAAGTAACTGGGATCACAGATGTGTGCCTCAGACTCCCAAGTAGCTGGGATTACAGGTGTGCACCCCCACGCCAGGCTAATTTTATATTTTTAGTAGAGATGGGTTTTTACCATGTTGGGCAGGCTAGTCTCGAACTCCTGACCTCAAGTGATCCACCCGCCTTGGCCTCCCAAAGCGCTGGGATTACAGGCGTGAGCCACCGCAGCTGGCCCCTCTTGCACATATTCTTTACCATGGTGTTGGGTACACAGAAGAAAATACAAAACCTCTCACACAATTCATAATTATATTTGGTAAGAAAGGGGAAAACATACTTGCCATAGTTAAGTTGAAAAACAGAAAAGTTTTAAATTTTTTTTTTTAAAGATAGTCTCGCTCTGTTGCCCAGGCTGGAGTGCAGTGGTGTGATCTTGGCTCACTGCAACCCCCACCTCCCAGGTTCAAACAATTCTCCTGCCTCAGCCTCCCAAGTAGCTGGGACTACAGGCGCCTGCCACCACGCCTGGCTAATTTTTGGTATTTTTAGTAGAGATGGGGTTTCACCATGTTGGCCAGGCTGGTCTCGATCTCCTGACCTTGTGATCCACCCACCTCAGCCTCTCAAAGTGCTGGGATTACAGGCGTGCACCACCACACCCAGCCAAAAGTTTTTATATAAGAAAAAAACACAAAACCATGAACTGTTTTATGAAAAATATAAATACATGTGGACAAATTAAGGGATTTTTAACAATGTTTTACTTAGATAGAAGGGTGATAGGTGGATTACTTTCTTTAAACATTAGCCCGAGTGTTTTGAAAAATGTGTTTTGGCATATATGTTTTACTTAGATAGAAGGGAAATAGGTAGATTACTTTAAAAATTTGTTACATTATTTGTATGAACTTACTTAACTTGGAAACTTAAGGAAGGCTTCCTGGGAGAGGTGGCACTCAAGCCCAGTCCTAAAGGATAAGCAGGAGTTAGCCAAGTGAACGAGTTCAGGTAAAGGAAGCAGCAGTTCCTAAGGTAAGGAGGCATGAGAGTGCATGAACCATTCAGTCAACTGCAAGTCAACCATCTGACTAGCATAGAATGCCTGGGAGAATGGGAGAAGATGAAGCAGGAAATAGATCTAAAGGTCCTGTATGTCATGAGATTCCTCCCTAGGCTGTAGCTGTCGCTTGTCTCTGAAATACCTGAAGAAAATATTTTATTTACACAACTGCTACTCTTATATCTGTTTCCAAATCCTAATGTTGCTTTACTTCAAAGAGTATTTTTATATGTCTTTCTGCCAATTTTCTATTCATCACTGTCTTGCCAATCACTGTAATAATAGCTACCATTTGCTGTGTGTTTGCTCTGTGCCAGATACTGTACTAAATGCTCTAGATAAATTATCTTAAGTGACAGCAAGGAAGAGCACAGCTTCAGAGTCAGATTAGGGTTCAAATCTCAGTTCTGCCCTTCACAGATATGTAACCTTGGGCAAATTACTTATCTCATTGAGCCTTAAGTTTCCTCATGTATAAATCTGGATAACCACCACTCCTGCACAGAGAGTTTATAAAATTTAAATGAGATATGCAAAATATTTAATACACACAGTAGGCACAATAAAAAGTAATTATAATTGCAATTACTGTGATGGTATCACTTATACAAAAGTCTAACCAGTTGGTATCTGTACATGAAACCAGCAGAGGGAGCTTCTAATCCATTTCTGACACCAGGGCCAAAGTAAATATACCTATCCATGGATATAACTAGCTCTTCAAGAAGAGTAGAAGACAGAATAAAAAGTGATCACATGGTACCTCTAGAAGGCAGACAGGGAGATGGACTGGGGAGAAGTAAATAGTTAACTTCAGTATTGGTAATGTTCTTAATTGAGTATGGATTCATCAGTGCTCAGTTATGTTTTAACACTAGCATTATGTGTGTCAAATATTACATAATACTACATTTATGCAATCTCACTTTGCATGCACCTACATGTCTCTATTTCTAGTTCCAATTTGAGACCTCAAGACAGAATTACTACATCTCTTCCATGTGGTTTTATTCTACTTCTCTTGGACCTCTCTCAGAGTATGTCAATACAGCCTTCCAGTCATTTCCAGTATTAGACTCAAAGTTTCCTAAAGACAAGGTCAGGTTCTTACACATCTATATAGTTCTAACAGCAGTCAACACAGTGTTTATTGAGCAAAGCAGGTGGTCAATAAATGTTTCTGAAAATAAATTCCTATATTTGGGATGAAAGGTCATTTAATCAAACACAAACTGCTTTTTGGTAGGTTTTAAATTGTTCCTCTTTGAAGAGCTCACAATAACTTCTACTAGATTGTTTTCTTCCTTTACCCAAATATACTAGGTTAGGGTAGGTGATATATTTATCACGTCACATCAGCCTGTATTTTCTCTTTATGAGACTTGAGAAATTAATACAACCATATTTCATACATTCTCACTCATCCAATATTTATTGTATATCAACTATTCCTCAAAACTTGTAAAGTAGAGAGGCTGGTTAAATAAATTATGGTATATCCAGTAGTTAAAAAGAATGAATGAGCTCTATGTTACTGTGCAATCATTCCACAATCATATTGGTAAGTAAAAGGGCAAGGTGAAGAATGATGTATGATGTCTATTTCACATATGTGCTTGTCTATACATAGAATATTTCTGGAAGATTATAAAAGAGACTGATAACTGTGATTGTCCCTAGGGAGAAGGATTGAGTGTCTGGCATCTAAGGGAGACTTTTCACTGCATATCTTTTTGTACTTATTTTTACAGTGTGAATGTACTACTTTTTCAACTAAAAGAACTTAATAATTTGCACTCTAAATAAGGAGAAGGTCACACACAAATCAGATAAGAACAAGCAGCAGGACAACAAAAGAAACATGATGAGACAATAGGTAGTTTATTACCTTATAGACTGAAATAGCTTTAGCTCAAAGGAGTGAAGAAATCACTGTGAAGTGATGTGATCAGGAAAAAACCTTTATTGTATAAGGGGTGCTTGACTTAGACCTTGAAAGATATCAATAAGATGGCCGAGAAGGCGAAGGAATTATGAGGTAAAAAAAGTGGGTAAATGTCCCTGTGGCAAAGCTGTGGGGTAGGCCTGGGAAACAAAAGACCTGGGTGCTACTCCTTTGACCCTAAAAGCTGTAGGCTTCCAGGCAGGTCACTTTTACAATGCCTACATTCACTGGCTCCCTAAAACAAAATGTAATAGATGGTCCCTTCCAGCTCTCTCGTAACATGGCTGTCTCCCAAACTATAATTGGGAGGAAAGATTAGGGTTATATTTTCGGGGTCCCTGAGTGCCAAGCAATGCAATTTAATGGTTTGGTCAGAGGAAGCCTCTGAAAGCTTCTGAAAATAACAACATGTTCTAGGAAGATTGAATTAATATGTGAGAGCACACAATAAACACTCTGTAAGTTTTGACTAACACTATTAATTTCACATCATTTATAGGGTAGACTAGAGGGGAAGATGTGAGATGTGCAATAACCAGGCAAGCAAGAGATCAACATGGACCAGAGGGTTTGGTCTATGTTGGGTTTTGAGTTTGATCGAATCCCTAGACATTCATTACTTGAATACATTTGCTCCAAGTTCTTGCTTGCTACCATTTTCCAGGGTCCTGTTGATTAGCGTGTAGTGTCAGGGAGCATTTGGAGCCTCAGAAGCATTTTCGCTCAGTCACACTGTCAGGTTTTTTAAGGGTTTATTTTATAGGCTGACTCATTCTAGCACTGAGCTTTCTAGTAGCCAGTGCAGATTTTTACAGATTTAAAATACTGCTTTATTTTATTAAAATGCTTTTCTTTTCTTTTTTTTTTTTTGAGACGGAGTCTCGCTCTGCCGCCCAGGCTGGAGTGCAGTGGCCATATCTCAGCTCACTGCAAGCTCTGCCTCCCGGGTTCACGCCATTCTCCTGCCTCAGCCTCCCGAGTAGCTGGGACTACAGGCGCCCGCCACCTCGCCCGGCTAGTTTTTTGTATTTTTTAGTGGAGACGGGGTTTCAACATGTTAGCCAGGATGGTCTCGATCTCCTGACCTCGTGATCCGCCCGTCTCGGCCTCCCAAAGTGCTGGGATTACAGGCTTGAGCCACCGATTAAAATGCTTTTCTTAAAAATTACATAAATACTACATATTTTTACTACACAGAAAACTACAAATTTTTAAGTTACCGCTAACCTAGATATCATCAATGTTAATATTTTATTTTAATGGCATCAAATTATAGATGACACTTTAAATTCCAAGGAAATAGTTTTGAGAAGGTGATTGGCTTTGTGGAAATATGGTCTGACATCTATTTAACTTTTTAATGTGCATTAAAGTAAAAAACGAACTCTCAAAGTAAATTATCACCTCCTCACAGGCAGAGAGGTTCTTTTTGTTTCTTTTCTTTTTTTTTTGAGATGAAGTCTCGCTCTGTCACCCAGGCTGGAGTGCAGTGGTGTAATCTTGGCTCACTGCAACCTCCGCCTCCCAGGTTCCAGCGATTCTCCTGCCTCAGCCTCCCGAGTAGCTGGGACTACAGGCACGCACTGCCATGCCTGGCTAATTTTTGTATTTTTAGTAGAGATGGGGTTTCTCCATGTTGGCCTGGATGCTCCTGATCTCCTGAGCTTGTGATCCATCCACCTCAGCCTCCCAAAGTGCTGGGATTACAGGCGTGAGCCACCACACCCAGCCCAGAGAGGTTATTTTCTGTATCATGCTCTACCTTGCAGCACTTACATGCTGAGTGAAATTAATAGTAAAGTACTTCAAATGATGAAGTAATGACTAACTTCCCCCAAATCACTTTCCAACTCTTCAATCGAGTATTCACAGATCTTCAAAATGTAATTTCAATTAGATTTATCTGGTTGAAACTTTCTGCAACAAGTAGTCCACATTTTTTATCCCATGAATATGCCATACTTAACTTTCTGCTTTTGCCTAATTCTGATTTCCCATTCCTAGAATGTTTTTCCTACTCTTCACTATCTATTAAAATCCTATTCATTCATCCAAACTCCAGTTCAAACTCCAAATGGCCTTTATAGAATTTTCTCTAGTAATTTCAGCCCATGTTAAATGCTCACTCATAAGTATCCAAGCACTGTAAGTGTATAGTACTCACTTTGGTACTTACTCAAATAGTATACTGTATCTTTATTGTACTCATATACTTAAATGAACAAAATCAGGGTAAAAAGCACTTTAATCACTGACTAACCTGGCTTTATAGCAAGAGAGAAACAATAAAGGAGTAAGGGAAGAGATTCTTAAGTCAAATAAGGAAAGCATTCCTTTGAAATAGGAAAAGGAGCTTTCCAATACAGGAAACTGAATGCCTTTTGTGGGAAAGAGCAAGTGGTTGGAGAAAAAGGCCATAGGGATAAACAATGAGTGAAAATTATGTTCAAAAAGCAGCAGACAGGAGGCATGTATCTAGGGAGAAGGTCTGAACTTGGGAAAGGTAAGCAAGGTTGAAGGGTGGGGAGAGTAAAGGGAGAGTTCTATAGGTGCTTTAAAGTTTATTTAAATGTTTCTTTCTGGAAAATTAAAGTTTTAAATTAATCCTGGACTCTGAAATTCAATTAAAAAATATAAAATCCTACTAAGTGGTCTTGTCTAACTTTAAATTTACTGAAAAGTAATTACAATCAGAATGACACATATGAGGAATTTATTCACAATATAGGGCCTGTTATACAGAAGGCACACTCAAATGTGGAACAAAGCCAATTAAGCCCACAATTCTGGGGTCCTCAGATATATGTGAATGCCATGACCACTGGCAATTTTGGTTATAACTAATAATAACGTACTTCTTTTTTTAGCAATGGGGTCTCACCCTGTCACCCAGGCTTGAATGCAGTGGTGCAATCATGGCTCACTGCAGCCTTGACCTCCTGGGCTTAAGGGATCCTCCCACTCAGTCTCCCGAGCCACTGGGACTACAGGTATGCACTACCGTGTCTGGCTAATTTTTTATATCATTTTGTAGAGATGGGGTCTTGTTATGTTGCCCAAGCTGGTCTTGAAGTCCTGGCTTTAAGCAATCCTGCCTTGACCTCCCAAAGTGTTGGAATTACAGGCGTGAGCCACCACACCCAGCCTAAAAATGTACTTCTTACCTTTGTCTTCTCCTTGCTCGCCAATAACCCATACTTCTTTGCCTGAAGTCTGTGCCTTCAAAACATTTGTAATAATATACTGTAATCTCTGTGAATCCAGATTACATCCAATTCCAATCACTCGATTTGCAGGAAATGCACTCAGTTTCCATGTCACATAGGTCATGATTTCCACTAAATATTGCATACAAAGTAAAAAATGTAAAGGTTAAAAAATATATACTTCTAGCCTAGCTCACAAAATATTTATTATTTTAGTAACTATATTAGGTCCTCAATGTACTGCAGCATTATATATATATATATGTACATATATATATATAGCTGGGACTATAGGCACGTGCCACCACGCCCAGTTAATTTTTGTATTTTTAGTAGAGACAGGGTTTCACCATGTTGGCCAGGATGGTCTCGATCTCTTGACCTCGTGATCCACTCGCCTTGGCATCCCAAAGTGCTGGGATTATAGGCGTGAGCCAATACATTAGAAACACTAACAAGGTTTCAACAAGATACATTTTACTCTGTGTGTGTGTGTGTGGGTGGGTGTGTGTGTGTGCTTTTTTTGAGACGGAGTATTGCTCTGTCCCCCAGGCTGGAGTGCAGTGGCACGATCTGGGCTCACTGCAACCTCTGCCTCCCAGGTTCAAGGGATTCTCCTACCTCAGTCTCCCTAGTAGCTGGGATTACAGGCGTGCACCACCACACCCGGCTACTTTTTGTATTTTTAGTAGAGACGGGGTTTCACCATGTTGACCAGGCTGGTCTCGAACTCCTGACCTCGGGTGATCCACCTGCCTCAGCCTCCCAAAGTGCTGGGATTACAGGCGTGAGCCACTGTGTCTGGCCAAATTTTATTGTTAAATATATAATTGTCAGGGGTAGAAAATAGATAATTCCTAGAACAGTTAAGTGAGGATAAAAACTGGTACAAAAAAACAAAAAATAATTTCTTCTTATTGATTTGAGTTTTCTTTTACATCTATCTTAAACTGAATTTATCTTTTTTTTTGAGATGGAGTCTTGCTCTGTTGCCCAGGCTGGAGTGCAGTGGCACGATCTTGGCTCACTGCAAGCTCCGCCTCCCAGGTGCATGCCATTCTCCTGTCTCAGCCTCCCGAGTAGATGGGACTACAGGTGCCTGCCACCACGCCCGGCTAATTTTTTGTATTTTTAGTAGAGATGGGGTCTCACCATGTTAGCCAGGATGGTCTCAATCTCCTGACCTCGTGATCCACCTGCCTCGGCCTCCCAAAGTGCTGGGATTACAGGTGTGAGCCACTGCGCCCAGCCTAACTGAATTTCTATCGTTAAATTAAAATACTGATTCATATGCCACCTGGATTCAGTGTAGCATTATAAATGAAAACACAACTACTTTTTTCTTACATTCCAAAAGGATGTCAAGAATTAAAGAGATCAATGTCACTCAACAAATTACTACCAAAAAAAAAGTGAAATGTGTACAATACCCCTACATTGGGAACATTTAAAAAAATCTGTTCACCAATTTGAGTCCAGTACAAACTAACTCTTTGAAAACATTTCTATTTTTGAGTATGACAATTCCAAAACAACCTGCAAAATACAAAATGTTAAAAACGTACTCTGGCATGCTAACATTTTTGACACTTCAGAATTAACAAAATATGCATATAAGTCATTGCATTTTTCTCTTGGGAGTTTAAACATCTTCTCACTGAGGAAGGTATGGCTTAAAACCTAGAACATAATATCATATTTCATTAAAAAATTGTATGCTGGGCCGGGCGCGGTGGCTCAAGCCTGTAATCCCAGCACTTTGGGAGGCCGAGGCGGGCGGATCACGAGGTCAGGAGATCGAGACCATCCTGGCTAACATGGTGAAACCCCGTCTCTACTAAAAATACGAAAAACTAGCCGGGCGTGGTGGCGGGCGCCTGTAGTCCCAGCTACTCAGAGGCTGAGGCAGGAGAATGGCGTGAACCCGGGAGGCGGAGCTTGCAGTGAGCCGAGATCGCGCCACTGCACTCCAGCCTGGGTGACACAGCGCGAGACTCCGTCTCAAAAAAAAAAAAAAAAAAAAAAAAAAAAAAAAATTGTATGCTGGAACCTTCTAGATCATGTTAGTCATAACAAATAACTGGTTGCCAGAATACTACACTGTTTATTATATAGGCAATTTTGCTGAATATTCTAGCCATCTCTTTATAATTTAAAGGTTTTGTTTGTTTTTTGGTTTTTGTTTTTTGAGGCAGAGTCTCGCTCTGTTGGCCAGCTGGGGTGCAGTGACGCCATCTCGGCCTCACTGCAACCACCACCGCCTGGGTTCAAGCAATTCTCCCGCCTCAGCCTCCCAAGTAGCTGGGATTACAGGCGCCCGCCACCATGCCTGGCTAACTTTTGTATTTTTGGTAGAGACGGGGTTTCACCATGTTGGCCAGGCTGGTCTCGAACTCCTGACCTCAGGTGATCTGCCCGCCTCAGACTCCCAAAGTGTTGGGATTACAGGTATGAGTCACTGTGCCTGGCCCTAAAGTTTTATGGTTTTTATCAATAATGGCAATTCTACTGATGCACTTGACCATCAACTTAATTTAAAATAAAGCATTTTACCTGGTTGAGATGCAATGAGCAGGACACTGTGTTGACTATAATGTCCCAGAGCTGGGACAAGGGCTCTGAACATATCCACATTGCTCTGTACCACATCAAGGTAGGACTGAGAACTACCCAAGGAGTTGACTGTGAAGATCACCACCTTGGAATGAGCAGAGGCAGACAAATCTAGTGAATGAAAAGAAACAGTCTGAGCTGAAGATACAAGATTTAATCAAGTTCTAGTTCACAATTAAAAGGTTGTTCTTTTCAACAGAGAATTTTTAGGCATGCCTCCCCATAAATCAACCCCATATCCACAAAAGCATACAAAATGCAGAGGTTTGCCTCCAAATAGAGGGTTAAGAGTAAGTGTTGGCTGGGTGTGGTGGCTCACGCCTGTAATCCCAGCACTTTGGCAGGCTGAGACTGGTGGATCACTTGAGGCCAGGAGTTTGAGACCAGCCTGGCTAACATGACGAAAACCCATCTTTACTAAAAATACAAAAATTAGCCAGGCATGGTGGTGTGTGACTGTAGTCTCAGCTACTCAGGCGGCTGAGGCAGAGATTCGGTTGAACCCGGGAGGCGGAGGTTCAGTGAGCTGAGATCTCGCCATTGCACTCCAGAGTCTTACGACAGAGTGAGACTCTGTCTCAATAAAAAAGAGTAAGAGTGTATCCCAATGGGGGAAGATAGCAATAGTAATAAACAAAATAAATTATGGGATCTAAAACCTACAAACAGGAACTGAGTTTTTAATATAAGTTACAATTTTAAGGGAAAATATATATTATGCTATAGGCAAAATGAACCTAAAATCAATTACACCATCGTTTCCTAAACTGTGAGTTTAGGCGCCCTAAAACTCCTTGAAAGAAACTCGGAGGCCATCAGGGAGGAGTGGAAATAAGTAGGAAGAAGTCTGGTAAGCACAGCTCCAGGCCACTTACTTTGGCCTATCCAAGCAGAGTAGTGCTGCTTTTTAAAAATCTGTTTTACTTATCAAGGATTCTACTCTAAAGAGTGGTTTAAAAATCTCTAAATTAAATATCTTGGCTTTTCTTTTTTGTTTTTTTTTTTTTTTAATAAAGAGACAAGGTCTCACTATATTGCCCAGGCTGGACTCAAACTCCTGGGCTCAAGTAATCCTCCTGCTTCCGCCTCCTGAGAAGCTGAGACTTTACCGCACCTGCCTCATTTGTAAATATTGACTTTTCTTATACTGAAGGTACTTGGGTAACTACTACTTTCAATGGGAACTACAGGTAATCAACTGTTATGACTTAGGAAAAGCTAGTCTATGGAGTTCACTCTGACTCCAGAGCACCTTTGACCCTCCATCACATGTTATGCTGTTACAACTATATTACTCACCATTGCACAGTGTGTTTTACAGTAAGTACATGCCCAAACCGTGGCCAGATCTTACCAACATCAGAAATAAGAGAACCATAATAAAGTAATTAGAATGGCATCAGTCCATTCAACATTTACAAATGAATATTAGCCTCTCAGGGAGACAGCAGACTCCATTGTTTATATTCTTAATTAAGCCCCTAAGGCAATCTTTCTTCTTTTTTATGAAATAGAGTTTTGCTCTTGTTGCCCCAGGCTGGAGTCCAATGGCACGATCTCGGCTCACCACAACCTCTGCCTCCCAGGTTCAAGAGATTCTCCTGCCTCAGCCTCCCAAGTAGCTGGGATTACAGGTATGTGTCACCATGCCCAGCTGATTTTGTATTTTTAGTAGAGGTGGGGTTTCTCCATGTTGGTGAGTCTGGTCTCGAACTCCTGACCTCAGGTGATCCACCCACCTCAGCCTCCCAAAGTGCTGGGATTACAGGCATGAGCCACCACACCCGGCTAAGGCCATCTTTCTGAACAAGTTTCAGAAGGAAACATTTGTGCAATGTGTCCACTGGAGATGCATTATCTAATTTTACTTCCTATTCTGATACAGTTGTAGTGATGGCAGATCTAAACACTAAGTCCTATATTTTAATTATGGTTCTTCATGAGTCCTCTTAAGTAATTCCAATGTTGTAGGGTTCACAGTGGATACCTGGTGATGAGTCAAAACCTCAAAAATTAGAAGACATTAGAGCTGGAAGGGATACACTTAACAATTCCATATGTGTCAAACACTGTTCTAACAGTTCTCCATATATTTATTTGCTTAATCTAATCAACAATACACAATGGAGTATTTTACAGATGAGAAATCTGAGGCACAGAGAAGTTAAATAACCTGCTCAAAGTCATAGAGCTGAAGTGTAGAGCCAGAGGTTAAGCCCATGCAGTCTGACTTCAAAGTGCTACTAAACACTATGCTACATTTAGAAACTTACTACTACACCCTCATAAGGATGAGGAAATTGTTATGTGGAGAGGTTAGGTGGTCTGTCCATATTATGAAATATTAGTGGACAGTTCAATTTATAACTCTACAATCTGGCCACAGGCTATTGTGATTTCTTTTCTTTGCTCCTTTAGCTTCCTCATCTTCAAGGTTGACTTAGGAGTAAACAGTAGTGGCTACCTAATGTGACTGCTTATCTTTTTTTGTTTTGTTTTGTTTTTTGTTTTATTTTTTTGAGACAGGGTCTCACTCTGTTGCCCAGGCTGGCATGTAGTGGTGTACAATCCCGGCTCACTGCAACCTCTGCCTCCCGGTTTCAAGCGATTCTCCTGCCTCAGCCTCCCTAGTAGCTGGGATCACAGGTGCCCGCCACTGTGCCCGGCTAATTTTTGTATTTTTAGTAAAGACAGAGTTCCACCATGTTGGCCAGGCTGGTCTCGAACTCCTCACCTCAGGTGATCTGCCTGCCTTGGCCTCCCAAAGTGCTGGAATTGCAGGCATGAGCCACTGTACCCGGCCCCTAATATGATTTCAAAAGTACAAGAAAGGTTTCCTACTCCAAAAGATTTTCCCATCAAGCTCTCAGGCCTTTAAATCAATTCCTTTATTTTTTATTTATTTACTTTGTTTTGTTTTTGTTTTTTTGAGAGGGAGTCTCGCTCTGTCTCCCAGACTGGAGTGCAGTGGCCCGATCTTGGCTCACTGCAAGCTCCGCCTCCTGGGTTCAGGCCATTCTGCCTCAGTCTCCTGAGTAGCTGGGACTACAAGTGCCCACCACCACACAGGGCTAAATTTATGTTTTTATTTTTAGTAGAGACGGGGTTTCATCGTGTTAGCCAGGATGGTCTCGATCTCCTGACCTCATGATCCACCCGCCTTGGCCTCCCAAAGTGCTGGGATTACAGGTGTGAGCCACCGCGCCTGGCCTTAATTTTTTTTTTTTTGAGATGGAGTTTCACTCTTGTCACCCAGGCTGGAGTACAATGGTGCCATCTTGGCTCACTGCAACCTCTGCCCAGGTTCAAGTGATTCTCCTGCCTCAGCCTCCCGAGTAGCTGGGATTACAGGTGTCCATCACCATGCCTAGCTAATTTTTGGATTTTTAGTAGAGACAGGGTCTCACCATGTTGGCCAGGCTGGTCTCGAACTCCTGACCTCAGGTGATCCAACTGCCTCGGCCTCCCAAAGTCCTGGAATTACAGGCGTGAGCCACTGTGCCCGGCCTCCTTTGAGTTTAAAAGCCAGTATTTCTTTCAAAGTTTTGTTTTAGACATGGGGTCTTGCTATGTTGCCCAGGCTGGATTCAAATCCCTGGGCTCAAACAATCCTTCAGCCTCAGCCTGCCAAGTAGGAGGTACTATATAGGTGTATGCCACAGCACCCAGCTCAGTATTTCTTTAAATTCTCCTACATAAACTTGTGATGCAGGCTGAATTGGTCTATATTCATTCCCTAGAAAATTTACCTAATTTTCCTGATACTGGCTTTTGCTCAAATTCTCACTGCACTTACCACATGTTTGACAAACATCTTCTTAACTGTCTACATCAAACATATTATGAGCTCTAGGGGAGCAGGGGTTATTTGTTTCTTACTCATCTTTCCACCTCCAAGATCTAGTCGCATAGCAATTAGAACATTTCCCCCAACTTTCTGCCAGTCCAAATCTCCCCAATCCCAAAAGAACCAGCAACTATCTCAATCCTAATCAGCTGAAAGCAATCTCTGTCTCTACCCAACTTCGAGTCCTCCCTGTCTGGACCACTCTCTTGGCATTAATCACATAGTGTCTCCTCACTCTCTTGTCATGAATGACTGTTTACATATTGCATGTGTTTTTTTATCTGAACTTTAAGCTGCTTCTGACCAAGTAGAGTCTTCCATTTCTATCAATCCCTTGCAGCAGTTCTTAAATGCTAGGCTAGGTGCCTAAGCATAACCTGGGAAGCTTAATAAAAATGCAGATTAGCCCATGTTCTGAAGATTTTACTTAAATATATAAGGGGAAATAGCTTCCAGGAATGCAAACCCCCAGATGATTCTGATGCACAGCCAGGTTTGGTTAGCATTGCTCCACAGACAACTAAGTTCCTTGTACCTAGCACTCAAAATCTTTGTCTGACTCTTCAAGTCTTCCCTTACAAGTTGATGATTTAATAAGGGAAGAAGATTATAAAGAGAATTAGAAAGAACTTTAAGCATGATTATACAAAGCTATAAATTACAAGGTTAAGGATCAGGATAGGACAGGCGCGGTGGCTCATGCCTGTAATCCCAGCACTTTGGGAGGCCGAGGTGGGTGGATCATGAGGTCAGGAGTTCGAGATCAGCCTGGCCAACATGGTGAAACCCCGTCTCTACTAAAAATACAAAAAAATTAGCAGGGCATGGTGGCACACGCCTGTAATCTCAGTTACTCAGGAGGCTGAAGCTAGAGAATCGCTTGAACCTGGGAGGCGGAGGTTGTAGTAAGCTGAGATGGCGCCACTGCACCCCAGCCTGGGTGACCAAGTGAGACTCCGTCACAAAAAAAAAAAAAAAAAAAAGCATCAGGATAAAAATTCATTTGACAATAATGAATTCAACAAACCCCTACTAAGGTCCTGTTATGTCCCAGGTAATATGTTAGGCCCTAAGAAAACAAAAGTGAACATGATATTGTCCCTACTCTATATATCACACAACGTAGTACAAGGGTTAGTAAGGAGAGCTTCAAAATGAGACTGCCTGGTTCAAATATGAGCTGTCTCACTTAGACTTAGCATAATGGTAAAGTTTCTTCCCATGCCAAGAACTCGGTCAGCATCTGTGTTATAAGAACACAAGCCTCTCACCTCTTTCCCATTTCTATAGGTAGCCCAGAAAAAACTATATCCTTCCTGCTAAGCCAAGGTCTACAACCTAAACCAAAGGCTGGTCACAGTTATACTAAGGGATGATCAAATCAAGTATGTCAAAACACCCAGTAAATAATATTTCATGCTTTAATATACTACTGTTCTCAGATGAGGCTAACGTTATGATGAATGAAATATGAACTCATTTTAAAACAGTGCTGATTATTTAAAATACTGAAAGACCAGGTAACTCTGTATCAAATAATGATGTGCAAATACTGTGGAGAGCTATTGAAATATTCTAGCTACTCTATCAGTCTGAATATACTGAAGACACTACACATATTTTCATTTATCTGGTATATCATTAAACCATTCTCACAGTACTAAAAATTATTGAACATACTCTTTTCAAATTATTTTTTAATATGACCCAAAATTTTAGAAATTTGTGTTCTCTCATACTAATGATAATGACCATTAGTCTAGAAAACTGTGCTAAGATGATAGCTATTAAAAATCTTCCTGAAGGCTGGGTGTGGTGGCTCACGCCTATAATCCCAGCATTTTGGGAGGCCAAGGTAGGTGGATCACTTGAGGCCAGGAGTTTGAGACCAGCCTGGACAACATGGTGAAACCCCATCTCTACTAAAAATACAAAAATTAGCCAGGCGTGGTGGTGTGCACCTGTAATCCCAGCTACTCAGGAGGCCGAGGCAGGAGAATCACTTGAACCCAGGAGGCGGAGGTGGCAGTGAGCTGAGATTGCACCACTGCACTCCAGCCTGAGCAACAGAGCAAGACTGTCTCAAAAAATAAAAATAAAAATAAAAAAATTAGGCCGGGTGTGGTGGCTCACGCCTGTAATCACAGCACTTTGGGAGGCTGAGGTGGGCGGATCACCTGAGGTCGGGAGTTCAAGACTAGCCTGACCCACATGGTGAAACCCCGTCTCTACTAAAAATGCAAAATTAGCCAGGCATGGTGGTGCATGCCTGTAATCCCAGCTACTCGGGAGGCTGAGGCAGCAGAATCGCTTGAACCTGGGAGGCGGAGGTTGCAGTGAGCTGAGATCACGCCATTGCACTCCAGTCTGGCGACAGAGTGAGACTCTGTCTCAGAAAAAGAAAAAAAAGGTTGGTCAGGCATGGTGGGGCATACGTATAGTCCCAGCTACTCAGGAGGCTGAAGCAGGAAAATCCCTTGAACCCGGGAGGTGGAGGTTGCAGCGAGCTATCATCTTGCCACTACATTCCAGCTTGGACAACAGAGTGAGCCTCCATCTCAAAAAAAAAAAAAAAAAAAAAAATTCCTATGTTCTTTTGGAGGGGAAAATCCCAATGAATGAATTCATAGTAACTTTGGGCATTATGTTTCAGTCAATGAATAGACTGAAATGGTGAAATGTGTAGATTTTTAAAGTGTTAAACAGGGATACTCATATTTAAACAATGTAGGAAATCACTGCTCAGTTCAGGCGCATGGTTTAATCATTACTGCTGCAGTGAGCTGGGTTTTGGAGTTCTATAAAGAATGCTGAGGCCGGGCGCAGTGGCTCACGGCTGTAATCCCAACACTTTGGGAGGCTGAGGCGGGCGCATCACCTGAGGTCAGCAGTGAGCCAAGATTGCACCAGTGCACTCCGCCTGGGTGACAGAGCAAGACTCTGTCTCAAAAAAAAAAGAATGCTGAGACTATCAAAGATTTACTATGTAGTAAACTAAGGCCATGAACTTGATATGTTATGCCTATCTTTAGAAAGGGTTGTCTACAAAATAAATGGTAGGTCTATTGATAAAATTTCACAGTAAGAGAAAAAAAATGATACAATACAAATTGCAGACATCAACACTAGGAGCATAAAGAATAATGAGTGATCTGGCAAAAGGGTTACTCTTGAAGGTTTCCTAGGGAGAAGGTGACTCAGGCTATAAGGAACTAAGAAGAGCAAGTAAGACAGGCAAGTTGAGGCTAATGAGAGACTTATTTACCTGGATTAAGCAGAAGGGAGGAAAGCTGATGATGAAATCAGTGATTCTCAAATTCAACACAGTGAACTTCAAACTTCTTCTTAAGAGGCAGGATCTCACTATGCTGCCTAGGCTGGTTTTGAACTAATGGGCTTAAATGATCCTCCAGCCCCAGCCTCTGGAGTAGCTGAGAGTAGAGGCACACATCACAGTGCCCAGCTCATGAATTGTGTTATGAGAGATGTTTTATATCATAACCCGATACACAAGATATGTGTAGGGATATATGTAAACGCCACAAAAACACTGCAAAAAACACCTTTACCATACATGCTGACATTTTTTCTATCAGTTCATTTTTTATAAAATGCTGCTCATAATCCATCCACTATCCTAATTTCACAATCTACTATTGTATCACTACTCACAATTTGAAAAATATTGCTTTTAATGAATATAAAAACTACTTGAGAAACCTGTCTAACATGTAGATTCCCAGGTTTGACCTTTAGAAATTCAAGATCTGTAGGCTTGGGGAAGAAGCTAGAGATCTATAATTTTAACAAGCACCTCAGGTGATTCTGATACAAGTGATCAAGCCAACGGCATGGTGGCTCATACCTCTAATCCCAGCACTTTGGGAGGCCTGAGGCAGGTGGATCACCTGAGGTCAGGAGTTCGAGACAACATGGCGAAATCCCATCTCTACTGAAATACAAAAATTAGCTGGGTGTGGTGGTGCACACCTGTAATCCAAGCTACTTGGGAAGCTGAAGCAGGAGAATCACTTGAACCCAGGAGGTGGAGGTTGCAGTGAGTTGAGATTGCGCCATTGCACTCCAGCCTGGGTGACAAGAGTGAAACTCCGTCTCAAGAAAAAAAAAAAAAATTAGCTGGGTGTGGTGGCACACACCTGTAATCCCAGGTACTCAGGAGGCTGGGGCACAAGGATCGCTTGAACCTGGGAGGCAGAGGTTGCAGTGAACCGAGATCATGCCACTGCACCCCAGCCTGGTTGACAGAGTGATTGTCTCAAAAAAAAAAAAAAAAAGTGATCAACCCAAAAACCGTGTCTTAAGAACCACTGTCTATTGAACTAATTTTATTTTGCTCCATTATATCAACAATTACTTAGTTTTTCTTTACAATTATTTTTCTCTATACACACACATACCTACCTGCACACACAAACATTTACACTTGTATATGCACAGGCTATTTCTAGAATGAATCATAAGAAATTGGTAACAGATGTATGTTTGAAACTCCAACTCAGTCTCTTACTGTGTGACCTAACTCAAAATCTGAGTCTTAACTTGCTTCATCTATAAACTGGAGTAAGAGAAGTAACAGAGTATGAATACATGTATTCTCTTAAAAAATGGTTGCTATGGCCAGGCAGTGGCTCACGCCTGTAATCCCAGCACTTTGGGAGGCCAAGGCGGGCAGATAATTTGAGGTCAGGTATTCAAGACCAGCCTGGCCAATATGGTGAAACCCCATCTCTACTAAAAATACAAAAATTAGTTGGGTGTGGTGGTGCATGCCTGTAATCCCAGCTATTCATAGGCTGGGGCAAGAGAATCACTTGAACCCAGGAGGTGGAGGTTGCAGAGAGCTAAGATTGCACCACTGCACTCCAGCCTGAACGAGTGAGACTCGGTCTCAAAAAAAAAAAAAAAAAAAAAAAAAAAAAATTAGGCTAGGCACAGTGGCTCACACCTATAATCCCAGCACTTTGGGAGGCCAAGTCGGGCTGATCACGAGGTCAGCAGATTGAGACCATCCTGGCTAACATGGTGAAACCCCGCCTCTACTAAAAATACAAAAATTCAGCCAGGCATGGTGGCACATGCCTGTAGTCCCAGCTACTCGGGAGGCTGAGGCAGGAGAATCGCCTGAACCCAGAAGACGGAGGTTGCAGTGAGCTGAGAAAGCGCCATTGCACTCCAGCCTGGGTGACAGAGCGAGGCTTCGTCTCAAAAAAAAAAAAATTAGCCAGGCATGGTGGAGTGCTCCTGTAATCATAGTTACTTGGGAAGCTGAGGCAGGAGAATAGCCTGAACCCAGGAAGCGGAGGTTGCAGTGGGCCGAGATTGTGCCACTGCACTCCAGGCTGTGCATCAGAGCAAGACTCTGCCTCAAAAAAAAAAAAAAAGAAAAGAAAATACAGTCATTCATATGATGGAATATTATGTATGAACCTTTTCAAAGAAATAGAGTTACTTAGAGCTATATTATATGTACTGTTAATAAAGATCTTCAAAAATGTAGAATTAATTCCTTAATAACTTAAAGATCAAATTACCATATAATCCAGCAATTTTATTTTGGATATATATCCAAAAGAACCAAAAAGAGGCATTAAAAAAACTGGTACATGAATGTTCACAGTAGCACTAGTTACTGTGCTACTACTGTGCTGCTACTGTGCTAGCTACTGTGCTAGCACTAGTTAAGTGCAACCTGATATCCATTAACCGATAAATGGTTAAATAAAATGTGGTATATCCATACCAAGAAACATTAGCCACAAAAATGAATGATGCACCGACACATGCCACAATATGTATGTACCTTGAAAACATTATGCGAAGTGACACAAAAGTCACATACCATCTGATTTCATTTATATAAAATAGCTAGTAGAGGAAAATCCACAGAACAGACAGATTAGAAGTTGCCAGAACCTGGGAGAAAGGAAAATGGAGAGTAATTGCTCAATGTGTACAGAGCTTCTTTTTGGGGTGGTGAAAATGCTGGAAATTAGTGGTGATAGTTGCACAACATCGTGAATAAGTACCTAAAGTCACCAATGGTAAATTTTATGTTATATGTATTTGAGCACAATAAAAAGATAAAAAGATTTAAACATATATACTGTTATATGTAAAAAACAAGTGCAAAATCAATTCCCTCAGTCTGACTCCTGAAGCAACTACTCTCTATAGTTTCTTTTTTTTTTTTTTTGAGACGGAGTTTCACTCTTGTTGCCCAGGCTGGAGTGCAGTGGCACAATCTCAGCTCACTGCAACCTCCGCTTACCGGGTTCAAGTGATCTTCCTGCCTCAGCCTCCTGAGTAGCTGGGATTACAAGTACCCACCAACACGCCTGGCTAATTTTCTGTAGTTTTAGTAGAGATGGGGTTCCACCATGTTGGCCAGGCTGGTCCTGAACTCCTGACCTCAGGTGATCCACTCGCCTCAGCCTCTCAAAGTGCTGGGATTACAGGCATGGGCCACCGTGCCCAACGTCTTAACAGTTTCTTAGTATTTCTCTAGATTGTCTGTATATACACAAGCATAACTGTATATGTATGTATGTATGTATCTGTATGTAAATTTTCATGCTCATATGTATATATGTATATCCCTCCCCAAAATGTTATAGTAGTTATGTAAAAAGACATTAGATGATCAGTCAGCTGCAATCGTCTATGTGTGTTACCATGGGGCATTACTAAAATTTCCAAATGAGCTTTAATTCCCCAAATTATTAATGTACTTCTCCATATCACAGAATATATTCATGAGAAGTCAGTTAACATTACATTTAAAATTACTTCATCTAAGGATGGGCACAGTGGCTCATGCCTGTAATCCCAGCATTTTGGGAGGCCGAGGAGGGAGGATGGCTTGAACCCAGGAGTTCAAGACCAGCCTTGGCAACAAAGGGGCACCCTGCCTCTACAAAAAATTAACAAATTAGGGCCGGGCGCAGTGGCTCACACCTGTAATCCCAGCACTTTGGGAGGCTGAGTGGAGAGATCACGAGGTCAGGAGATCAAGACCATCCTGGCTAACACGGTGAAACCCTGTCTCTACTGAAAACACAAAAAATTAGCCGGGCGTGGTGGCGGGCACCTGTAGTCCCAGATACTCGGGAGGCTGAGGCAGGACAATAACTTGAAGCCAGGAGGCAGAGGTTGCAGTGAGCCGAGATTATGCCACTGCACTCCAGCCTGGGCAAAAGTGCAAAACCCTGTCTCAAAAAAAAAAAAAAAAAAAAAATTGGTGTGGCACATGCCTGTGGTCCCAGCTACTTGGGAGGCTGAGATGGGAGAATCACTTGACCCTGGTAGGTCAAGGCTTCGGTGAGCCATGATTCTGCCACTGCCCTCCATCCTGGGCAACAGAGTGAGACACTGTCTAAAAAAAAATAAACAAATAAATAAAATTACTTCATCTAATAGTAATTAAATTAAATGCTATCAGAAATATACAACCAAGCTGGGTATGGTGACATGCACCTGTAGTCCCAGATACTTTTGAGGCTGAGGTAGGAGTACTGCTTAAGGCTAGGAGTTTAACACCGCCCAGGGCAAGAGAGCAAGACCCTGTCTCTGCAAAAATGAAAATAAATTAGCCAGGCATGGTGGCACATGCCTGTAGTCCAAGCTACTTAGGAGGCTGAGGTGGGAGGATCGCTTGAACCCAGGAGTTTGAGGTTATAATGAGCTATGATGGCACCACTGCACTCCAGCTTGGACCACAGAGCAAGACCTTGTCTCTTTAAAAAAAAAAAAAAAGAAAAGAAAAGTACAACCACAATTAATAAGGGGAACAAGAATGAAAGTTACCCCAAGATGATATACACTCATTCAACATTCAACAGATAACTACTGACTCCTTACTTGGTGGCAAGCACCATATACTACACATCTATTCCAAGGATTCTAGTCTTTCAATTATCTGAAGCAATAACTATTGATGGTTAATGAGATACACAGGAAGGAACAATTTCTTCAGGTCCTACGTGGTCTCACAACCTCTAGAGTCCATATACTAAAGAGTCTCCTAAAGTGATTTAGAAGAGTTAGGAAGTCCCTTAAGAACTTGAGTACCTGAAAATCACAGGTACAAGAGAATATCCAGTTCCCCAAAGAACTTCTACATGAGACCTATAAAAAAGATCCTTAAAGCAACTATGGTACTCTTTCCCGAGAAGGAAAATGAACTCATTGTATCCTACAGGCAGCCAAAGGCTTACTAAAACTTTTACACCTAACTTTTACAACTGATAGGTATAATTTCAACTTTTCTGACTACATTCCTTAGTTTATTAAGGCTTGTGATACTGTATGTCTTTATATATTATTTGGAAAATATTGTCAAGGAATAAAGAGGACCTAAGGAAAGGCAAAGGGAAGCCAAATAACTATAGCATGTTATAATCTGACCTTACCCATAACTAGGTAGAAAGGCTTTGGGAAATGTTTATTCTAGTTCAGTGGCCTTTTTTCTTTTTTTTTGGATCATGCATCCTTGGTAAAATATTTTCAACCCCACATCCCCAAATATGGTATTTACCTACATAAATATGTCTATACTAATATGTTATGTACATTGTAAAATACATGCAAATTTTTAAATTAAAAAACGAGATAGGGCAGGGTGCAGTGGCTCATGACTGTAATCCTAGTACTCTGGGAGGCTGAGGCGGGCAGATCACTTGAGTCCAGGAGTTCAAAACCAGTCTGGGCAATAAGGCAAATCCCGTTTCTACTACAAATACAAAAATTAGCCAGGCATGGTGGTGCATGCCTGTAGTTCCAGCTATTTGGGAGGCAGAGGTGAAAGGATAGCTTGAGCTGGGGAAGTGGAGGTTCCAGAGAGCTGAATCATGCCACTGCACTCACACCTGGGTGACAGAGTGAAACCCCGACTCAAAAAAAAAAAAAAAAGAGAGATAGAAAATTTAGTATTTCAAATGTTATTGATGTAGAAAATCTTTTTATTATTAAAATTTATTTTAACAATGTATTTTTAGTGCAATGAATGTAAACTGAAATTTTTTCTTTCTTTTTTTTTCTTTTCTTTCCTTTTTTTTTTTTCAGAGACAGGGTCTCGATATGTTGCCCAGGCTGGAGTATGGTGGCTATTCACAATCACAATCCTAGTGCACTGCAGCCTTGAACACCTGGGCTGAAGTAATCCTTCTGCCTCAGCCTCCCACATAGCTGGGACTACAGTCATGAGCCACCACACCCAGCTAAAACTTTTTTTCTTATTCTTGGTTTAGCACTTTGCTATATACCAAGAGGTAGGTATTATTTCTACTTTATAGATGAGAAAACTAAAGTTTGCGAGATTATATAATCTGACAAATGTCAGCACTATCATTGCAGAGCAGGGATGGAAACTTCTATCTGTGGAACTCTAAAGCCAATGCTCTTAACCAATATATTCTTCAAAAAAGAGGCAATCAGAGATAAATTTATTTTGAGGTATAAGTCAAAAACAAAGAATAACTCCTTCTGACCAATCTGAATAAATCTGAATTATTTGCTCATTTGATTCCTATTAATATAATCAGTTAAAATCCCTGAATGACTTTGGGTAAGTAATTTAACTTATTTCAATCTTAGTTTCCCAATATGTAAAATGAGAGACTTGGACAAGGTGATCTTTAAGGTGCTTTTCAGCATTAACATTCTAGGAGTCAAAAATGAAGAGCTAATAAGGCAAACATCTTGAAGCAGAATAAACAGACCTTTGCTGATCTCCACATTAGGAAGGTTGAAGATTTCAAGGTCCATCGTGGCTCCTTTAGTCCCTTCTGAGAGGTCTAAAAGGACCAGCCTGTCTGCAATGCCCTGTACAGTAAGAGAAAGAACATTACACTGAACATGGCCAGAGACTCAATTTAAATTCATTCAACAATGAGGACCAAAGGACAATAAACAGGCCTCCTACACTGTCTTTTAGTGTTAAGAAGAATAACACAGTAGCAGTAAAAGTGACATGCAAGCAAGAAATTATTAACTGTGGCCAGGCTTGATGGCCTGTAATCCCAGCACTTTGGGAGGCCAAGGCGGGTGGATCACCTAAGGTCAGGAGTTCAAGACCAGCCTGGCCAACATGGCGAAACCCCGTCTCTACTAAAAATACAAAAACCAGCCGAGCATGGTGGCTCATGCTTATAATCCCAGCTACTCAGGAGGCTGAGGCAGGAGAACTGCTTGAACCCAGGACGAAGAGATTGCAGTGAGCCAAGATCGTGTCACTGCACTCCAGCCTGGGCGACAGAGCGAGACTCTATCTCAAAAAAAAAAAAAAAAAAAAAAGAAATTACGAACTTCAATAAGTAATCCTGTAGGCTTGACTACTAAAAGTTCTAACAGGGCTTAACTCACCAGTCACAGATTGCAGGTTTCTTTTGAGACGGAGTTTCACTCGTCGCCCAGGCTGGAGTGCAATGGTATGATCTCGGCTCACTGCAATCTCTGCCTCCTAGGTTCAAGTGATTTTCCTGCCTCAGCCTCCCAAGTAGATGGGATTACAGGCATGTACCACCATGCCCAGCTAATTTTGTATTTTTAGTAGAAACGGGGTATCACCATATTGACCAGGCTGGTCATGAACTCCTGACTTCAGGTGATGCCCTTGCCTTGGTCTCCCAAAGTGCTGGAAGTACAGGTGTGAGCCACTGCGCCCGACTCTGCAGGTTTTCTTTTCTTTTTTCTTTCTTTTTTTTTTTTTTTTGAGGAGGAGTCTTGCTCTGTCACCCAGGCTGGAGTGCAGTAGCACGAGCTCAGCACTGTAACCTCCACCTCCCAGGTTCAAGCAATTCTTCTGCCTCAGCCACCTGAGTAGCTGGGATTACAGGCACGTGCCATCACACCTGGCTAATTTTTTACATTTTTGGTAGAGATGGGGTTTCACCATGTTGGCTAGGCTGGTTTTGAACTCCTGACCTCAAGTGATCTGCCTGCCTCGTCCTCTCAAAGTGCTGGGATTACAGGCATGAGCCACTATGCCTGGCCCCTGCAGGTTTCTTTTAATGGGATGAGTTAATAAAGATGACTTGGTGCACTCAATACTTCTGCTATTGCTCTTAATTTATGTTTTCATTTTGATGTTATTTTCATTCCGAAAGAGCTTTTGGGTCTATTTGGGTGTCTTATTTATAGCAGAAAAGTTAAAAAATAATGCCAGCTTTTTCTTTTTTTTTTTTTTTTGAGACGGAGTCTCACTCTGTCGCCCAGGCTCAAGTACAGTGGTGCGATCTTGGCTCACTGCAAGCTCTGCCTCGCGGGTTCACGCCATTCTCCTGCCTCAGCCTCCAGAGTAGCTGGGATTACAGGCGCTCGCCACCATGCCCAGCTAAATTTTTTTTGTATTTTTAGTAGAGATGGGGTTTCACCATGTTAGCCAGGATGGTCTCGATCTCCTGACCTCGTGATCTGCCCGCCTTGGCCTCCCAAAGTGCTGGCATTACAGGCGTGAGCCACCATGCCTGGCCAGCTTTTTCTTTAAAAAAAAAAAAAAAAAAAGTATAATAGCTATAAAATCTAAAATCAAATCCTATTATCATGCAGTACTCTCCCCAGAGATCTCATGGAAAATACTCCACATGTCTCTAAATAGGATGGCACAGTGGGCAGACTATAAATAACAGCATAGAAATTCCTAAAAATCAGTTTACCTTTATGGAAGGTCTTTCTCCAAAGTACTAGGAGACTTGAGGATATCTCCTATTTTAGGATTCATGGGCAAAAGTACCCAAAGATCTACCAGACTATCAGGCAGAAAGTATGATGGTTAAGAAAACAACCCTGGCTGGGCATGGTGGTTCACACCTGTAATCCCAGCACTTTGGAAGGACAGATGGGCATAGGTTTGAGCCCAGGAGTTTCAGACCAGCCTGGGCAGCATGGCAAAACCCCATCTCCACACACACACAAAGAAAGAAAATAACCCTGCTACACTATGGATTAGCTATGCGACACCAGGACAGTCACTGAATTCGGCCTTACTTTATGTGGTTATAAGGATTAATTATGTGACACAGGGCTTACATATAGTAATCCCCTCTAAAACATAGTTATTAATTTTATGCTAACTATACCCACAAGGAAAATGCAAAGAAAACTATGAGTTACTATTTTCATTTATAAGGCACAAAAAAATCCAAAAGTTTAGCAGAAGTTGTGGGAAAATAAATATTCTTACATATTATGGGTATGGCAATAAACTGGTATAATTAATAAAAGATAATTGACAATTTTCTATCAAAAATTTAAAACATTAACTCCTTTAATCCATTGATTCATTTATAGAAATCATCCTACAAATTTATCAGTACATGCGTAAAAGAATACAATATTAAGGATATTCACAAGACCAGGAACAACAAAATGTTCATCAGTAACAACAATGAGACAATATAATATAGTGGTTTATAGCAGAGATTGAAAAAGCTTTAATATATCACCATGTAATCAATCAGTGAAGCATATATTATCACCAGGGATTTTATTAAAATGCAGATTTTGGCCAGGCATGGTGGCTTAGCCCTGGAATCTGAGCACTTTGGGAAGCCAAGGCAGATGGATTGCCTGAGCTCAGGAGTTCGAGAGCCCCCTAGCCAACATGGTGAAACCCTGTCTCTAATACAAAAATTAGCCGGGCGTGGTGGCACGTGCTTGTAGTCCCAACTACTCGGGAGGCTGAGGCAGGAGAATCTCTTGAACCCGGGAGGTGGAGGTTACAGTGAGTGGAGATCATGCCACTGCACTCCAGCCTGGGACAGAGTGGGACTCCATCTCAATTAAAAAAAAAAAAAAATGCAGATTTTGTTTCAGTAGGTCTGGGAAGGGGCCTGGATTATGCATTGCTAGCAAGAACTCAGGTGGTACCAATGCTGCTAGTTTGAAAGCCACACTTTGAGTAGTAAAGCTCTATAATACAGGCTCTGATAAACAGATTACTTGGTCTTTAAGTTCTTGCTTCATCATTTATTAACAGTGTGATTTGGAGCAACTTGGGTAACCTCCCTATGCCTTTGTTTCTTCATTTGTAAAACGGCAGTAATAACAGTACCTAAACAAAGGGTTATTATAAAAATGAGTCAGGTGAGCCAGGCATGGTGGCTCATGCCTGTAATCCCAGCACTTTGGGAGGCCGAGGCGAGTCTGGATCACCTGAGGTCAGGAGTTCCAGACCAGCCTAGCCAACACAGTGAAATCCCATCTCTACTAAAAGTACAAAAATTAACCGGGCATGGTGGCACATACCTGTAATCCCAGCTACTTGGGAGGCTGAGGTGGGAGAATCGCTTGAACCCAGGAGGCAGAGGTTGTGGTGAGTCAAGATCACACCACTAGCCGGGCACAGTGGCTCACGCTTGTAATCCCAGCACTTTGGGAGGCTGCGGCAGGTAGATTCCCTGAGGTCAGGAGCTCAAGATCAGCCTGGCCAACATGGTGAAACCCCGTCTCTACTAAAAATACAAAAATTAGCCAGGTGTGGTAATGGGCGCCTGTAATCCCAGGGTAAGGCAAGAGAATCACTCGAACCCAGGAGGCTGAGGTTGCAGTGAGCTGAGATCGTGCCACTGCAATCCAGCGTAGGCAACAGGGAGAGACTTCGTCTCAAAAAAAAAAAAAAAAAAAAAAAAACATTGCACCACTGCACTCCAGCCTGGGTAACAGAGCGAAACTCCATCTCAAGAAAAAACAAAAAGAGTCAAATGTTTAGACAAGTGCCTGTTACCTAATAAGCATTCTGTAAAGGTTAGTTACTGCTGCTACCACCACTTTTGTTGCCACTATTATGAGTGCTATCACTGTTGCAGTCATAATAGTGGCTTATGCATATTGTACTTTGTATCAAAATATTGATGTTTAAAAAGAAAAACAGAATTTTTTTTTGAGACAGGGTCTCACTGTATTGCCCAGGCCAGAGTGCAGCAGCACAATCACAGTTCACTGCAGCCTCAACCTCCCAGGCTCAAGTAATCCTCAGCCACCCAAGTTGCTGGCACTACCAGTGTGCACCACCACACCTGGCTAATTTTTAATTTTTGTAGGCCAGGTGCAGTGGCTCACACCTGTAATCCCAGCACTTTGGGAGGCTGAGGCAGGCAGATCACCTGAGGTCAAGAGTTCAAGACCAGCCTGCCCAACATAGCGAAACCCCCTCTCTACTAAAAATGCAAAAATTAGCTGGGTATAGTGGCACGTGCCTGTAATCCCAGTTACTCAGGAGGCTGAGGTAGAAGCATCGCTTGAACCTGGGATATGGAGGTTGCAGTGAGCTGAGATCATGCTACTGCACTCCAGCCTGGAAGACAGAGTGAGACTCCATCTCCAAAAAAAAAAAAAAAAAAAAAAAAATTTATAGAAATGGGGATCTCGCTGTGTTGCCCAGGCTGGTCTCAAACTCCTGGGCTCAAGTGATTCTCCTGCTATGGCCTCCCAAAGTGCTGGCAGTATAGGTGTAAGCCACCGGGCCCAGCCCAAAAATGGCAAATTTTCCACCCAGACAATTCACAGACAAATAATGACAGTGAGATTCTTCTAACAGTTTAAAAACATGGCCAGAAGCAATGACTCAGGCCTGTAATCCCAGCACTTTGCGAGGCCAAGGCAGGAAGATAGTCTAAACCAGGGGTTCAAGACCAATCTAGACAACACAGGGAGACCTATCTCTACAAAAAAATTAAAAATTACCTAGGTGTAGTGGCACACCCCTGTGGTCCCAGCTACTCAGGAAGCTGAGGTGGAAGATCTCTTAAGCCCAGGAGATAGAGACTACAGTGAGCCATGATCACACCAGTGCACTCCAACCTGGGCAACAGAGAGAAACCTGGTCTCAAAAACAAAAACGAAAAACCATGATTTTCTACAAATAATTACAAATAAATAAAACTTAGTACTGTTAGGGATGTAAAAAGTCGGTTGATGTGCATGTTATTAGCAGCATAAATTAGCTCTGCCTTTCCGAAGAGCGATCTGGCACTATGTCATAAGTGCTATAAAAACCATTCATGCCCTCTGACTCACTAGTACTATTTTTTAAAATTATGTACAACCAGGCTGGGTGCAGTGGGGCATGCTTGTACTCCCAGCACTTTGGGAGGCTGAGGCAAGAGGATTGCTTGAGCCCAGAAATTCAAGACCAGCCTGGGAAACATGGCAAAACCCTGTCTCTACAAAAAATACAAGAATTAGTGGGGATGGTGGCTGGTGCCTATAGGCCCAGCTATTTGGAAGGCTGAGGTGGGAGGATGGCTTGAGCTGGGGAGGCGGAAGGTGCAGTAAGCTGAGATTGCACCACTGCATTCCAGCCTGTGCGACAGAACATGACCCTGTCTAAATAAAAAAATAAATAAATAAATAAAATAAAATAATGTATGACCAAATAAAAATGCAGATGAAAAAATAAGCAACTTGAAATGTTTATAGAAGCATTTATTTAGGGACAAAAGACTGAATACAACTCAAATTCTAATTAAGAGGTAATAGCAGGCCGGGTGCGGTGGCTCAAGCCTGTAATCCCAGCACTTTGGGAGGCCGAGACGGGCGGATCACGAGGTCAGGAGATCGAGACCATCCTGGCTAACGCGGTGAAACCCCGTCTCTACTAAAAAATACAAAAAACTAGCCGGGCGAGGTGGCAGGCGCCTGTAGTCCCAGCTACTTGGGAGGCTGAGGCAGGAGAATGGCATAAACCCGGGAGGCGGAGCTTGCAGTGAGCTGAGATCCGGTCACTGCACTCCAGCCTGGGCGACAGAGCAAGACTCAGTCTCAAAAAAAAAAAAAAAAAAAAAAAAAAGAGGTAATAGCAGGCCAGGTACGGTGGCTCACACTTGTAATCCCAGCACTTTGGGAGGCCAGGGCAGGTGGATCACTTGAGGTCAGGAGTTCGAGATCAGCCTGGCCAATGTGGCAAAACGCCATCTCTGCTAAAAATACAAAAATTATCTGGGCGTCGTGGCGCATGCCTGTAGTCCCAGCTACTCCGGAGGCTGAGGCAGGAGAATCGCTTGAACCCAGGAGGTAGAGGCTGTGGTGAGCCAAGATCGTACCACTACACTCCAACCTGGGCGACACAGCAAGACTCCACCTCAAAAAAAAAAAAAAAGGGGTAATAGTGTATTATAGCGTATTCAAATGGAGGGTGAAAAAAATAAAACTATAGTATGCCAAAAGTTGGCATATTTAATTCTGAGCAGCCAGCTTTTAAGATATTCTAACTCCATGGATATAATTTATTTGCTCAAGTAGAACCTACCTCCAAGACATATGTGAGTCTTAAATGGAAAGGGAAGAATTTAGATGGCAAAACAATCCAATATATACAGAAAAGAAAAACTAATGCCAGCCACCAAATAAATATATAGAGGGACAGCTATTCTATTCAGGGCTACATCTCTCAAATGACAAAAGACATGCTGTTATCATGATACTGGGCTCTGGAGGGAGGCAGGCAGGTCTTTTGAACCTCTCTGGAAAGGAATTTAAGCCTTTCTGCAAACAATTTATGCAGAGACTAGTGAAAAGGACTGATGAAAAAATAAACCCTAAACTAGTATAACATATCAACTCAGAAACTATGATCCTAAAAGAAAGTAATTATATAAGAAAAGGCAATCTTTTTTTTTTTAATGCTAATTTTAGGAAAAGCTGAAATTATTATATTAAATAAGAGTTTAATTAAAATGGCATGATTCAGAAAATACAAAAGAATTTGTGACTAAGTCATATGAATGTCAAGTTGAGGTTTCCCTTGGATGAGGATAAGCCCATTGTTCAAATCACTTTTTCTAAGCCTAACTACTAATTAAGAGGCAACATCACTTATGAAAGCTTTCAGCTATTTTTTTTTGTCAACTTACTAAATATATTTTAAGCCAAAATAAGGTTTTCCCACATGACAAAATGAAGGCATTTTTTGGTGTGTAAAACATAACCTGCCTAGAAGTGTGGCACTATGATAGATGTCTTTATAAGCACTATGTTTACATACCTTTGCTGAAATTGCTAATGTGCAGGCAATACCCAGCTCTCCACCTCCAACCACAGTAACTTTATTGACTGTTTTATTCTCATGATTTGCCCAGCTCTTTGAATTTATACCTGAAACACCTAGAAAGAAAAGTGAATTATCCTGAGAATTCAAAAATATCAACAATTTTTTTAGGATCTTTTAAAAAAATATATAGCAGGCTTCATAGCTTAGAGAGAAAATATGGTGCTACTCCATAATGGGCAAAAAATACTACTGAACAAATGAATGCAAGGAAGACAGACGTCTCCTATTAAATATTCGACTAAATAGAAATTATCCTTCTAAAGAGAACGTATCTTTGTAAACACTTTTAAAATATATATGTAAGACTCTAAAAAAGTAGGATTTCCGTAATTCTGAAAAATATTCCAACTCATTACTCTGGTCTACAATAAAAAAATATGTCTAACACCTTACCAAAATGTTTCAAACATAGGTATTTGCTTTCATCCTTAATGAGAATCAAGAAGAAGCATAGATATTCTGGTCCAATATACTGAATAAGCCAACAAGCTACATATACATATCATGAAAAAAGGTTTGGGATCATTAACATATGTCAAGTGGTTTTGAACAATACAAGAATTGTTTTATCTGCTTAACACTAATTCTTTACACTTTTAGAAACCTGGCCAGGCACGGTGGCTCATGCCTGTAATCCCTGAACTTTGGGAAGCCAAGGCAGGAGGATCACCTGAGGTCAGGGGTTCAAGACCAGCCTGACCAACATGGCAAAACCTCATCCTTATCGAAAATATGAAAATTGGCTGGGCATGCCTGTAGTCCCAGCAACATGGGAGGCTGAAGCAGGAGAATCGCTTGAACCCAGGAGGCAAAGGTTGCAGTGAGCCCAAATGGTACCACTGCACTTCAGCCTGGGCGACACAGCAAGACTCCATTTCAAAAAAATAAACAAACAAATAAAAAATATTTATTGGAATTACATGGTAATATCCTATGATAGAGGCAAAGGAATTTCTTTCTTTTCTTTTTTTTTTTTAGATGGAGTCTTGCTCTGTTGCCCAGGCTGGAGGGCAGTTGTTCAATCTCAGTCCACTGTAACCTCTGCCTCCCGGGTTCAAGTGATTCTCCCACCTCAGTCTCCCAAGTAGCTGGGATTACAGGCACCCGCCACCACGCCCAGCTAATTTTTTTATTTTTAGTAGAGATGGGGTTTCACCATGTTGGCCAAGCTGATCTCGAACTCCTGACCTCAGGTGATCTGCCTGCCTCAGCCTCCCAAAGTCCTGGGATTGCAGGGGTGAGCCACCGTGCCTGGCCTGAGGCACAGGAATTTCTTATTTCAAAAACAGATGTACATATGCACACAAATTTATTTATAAAAATCAAGTGGCAGAAAGTAAATTATTTTTGTGAGAAACTGGTAACTCATAACTCTCAAGACAGTCTGCCTGACAAATATACAAACCTTCAGTGATTTTTGCAATATAGGCTAGCAAGTCTACCTGCCGTGCCTCATCAGATGATGGTAGAGAATACAGCGGAAGTTCCTCTTGAAACTTGGCAATCATTTCTTTAATTAATCCAACAATGACAGATTTAGGCTGTAGAATACACAAAAAACAGAAAAGTTACACAAACATTTTGCTGAACAATACTACCTTTGTTGAGGCAGGAGTATCACTTGAGCCCAGGAGTCTGAGTTATGGTTGCAGTCTGAGTTATGCAGTGAGTAATGGTTGCACCACTACACTCCAGCTTGGGCAACAGAGTGAGACTTCATCTCAAAACAAAACAAACAAAAAAACTTTTAACCTATACAGTCTTTTAGAGTTAGTCAAAAAGAAGTATTCAATCACGTTCTCATATTTTGAAAACCATCATACAAATTATATGATACTTTTAACTGTTGCAATGCTTTTCACTGAAAAATTATTGAATACTTTTAACTGAAAAATAAAGGAAGAAGAAATGCTAATTCAACATTTCCCAAAAGTAGAATAATAGCATGAATGTGCTTAATAGCCTAATACCTAGGTTTGGAAACTCTTTTTTTTTTTTTTTTTAACTTTCATTTTGAAATAATTTCAGACTGACAGAAAAGTTGCAAAAATAGTACATATACTCTTCACCCAGATTACTCAAATGTTAACATTTTATCACATTTGCTTGTTTAGTCTTTCTTTCTCTAGTTTTTCTGAACTGAACAAGTAAACTGCAAACATGATGTCCTTTTACCCCTAAGTACTTTAATGTATATTTCCTAAAAGAGAAAAACATTCTCCTTTTAACTATTATCAAATCAGAAAATTAACACTGATAAAATACTATCTAATTTGGTACTATATTATTTTAATGTAATTGGTTAAGCAACCTTGATGAAATTCACTAACCTGTCTGAGCTTCAGTGTCATCAGTAATACAATGTGAATAATAAATCCCAAATGGTTGTTATGAGTAATACATGAGTCAATGAATGCAAACTATAAGCCGTGAGTGTAAAAGAGATGTTTATTATTATTCTTAGCAATATTTAGTAGTATGCTCATTTTTAAAGTGCTTAATTTCTCAGAGTGTGGGTTTCACTATTTATAAAGTAAGGAGATGAGGCTATTAGGGCCAAGAATTCAAATACCTTTGGGGACCAAGCAGATAACATTAAATGTGTGAAGCTGGCAAGTATAAGAAAATCTGGAGAGACAGTTATTGTGGCAAATTGGAAAGAGCATGCCGATAGGCATTCAAATTTACATTAAGAACAAAACAAAACAAGGTAAAACAAAACGAACTGTGCTGTTCAAACAAATTCTATAGGCCTAACGCAGCCCTCTGAATCTCTTGGAGAAACTGCAATCCCCGGCCTAGATGACCTCTAGATTCCTTCTAGCTCCAAAGTTCTATGTAATTATGCTACATAATTATAATTCCAACTGCATGTGGAACTTAAAGGTGCTGCAGTACTTTTTTTTTTTTAAGGAAAGAACATATTTGAACCACATAAACAAAAAGGTATTACATAAGAAAAACTAATGTAACAATTTATGTAACTACCTAACATATGAGCATGCTCTTATATCTAAAACAAAAAATAAAAAGGTAACATTGGTACTACAAATACATATTTGACAAGTGTGCATTAAAGAATTCTCTAATATAGGGTGAGATGTCACTATATGTGTAGTAGAAAGGTTAAAATTAAAAACAAAAACAAGGCTGGGTGCTGTGGCTCACGCCTGTAATCCCAGCACTTTGGGAGGCCGAGGCGGGCGGATCACGAGGTCAGGAGATCAAGACCATCCTGGCTAACATGGTGAAACCTCATCTCTACTAAAAATACAAAAAAAAAAAAAAAAAAATTAGCCGGGCATGGCGGCAGGCGCCTATAGTCCCAGCTACTCAGGAGGCTGAGGCAGGAGAATGGCGTGAACCTGGGAGGAGGAACTTGCAGTGAGCAGAGATCGCGCCACTGCACTCCAGCCTGGGCGACAGAGTGAGACTCCATCTCAAAAAAAAAAAAAAAAAAAAAAAAAAAGAATTCTCTAATATAAACCCATTTAAAATGTGGAGAATACTTTTTCAAGATACAGAAAACAATTGTTATGATAGGCGTACCCACAATTCTTATAAAAACATGCTTGCAAGGATAAATCCACCTGAGCACTCATTTCTCAGATATACTAACGCTATAAAATTGTTAAGCACTGAATATTGCCACCTACTTTTGCAGTGTTTGAGTTTCAACACTGATTGGTATGAATTCTGAATTACACAATTAATTACTGTTATTTTTCAGTCTTTCTGCCATGTTGCATATAGAAGGCATGTATTTAATATGAATACTTAAAACAGCAACATTATTTGTAGCAAAGTCACTTCCCTGTGTTCATTTTTCCTTTAAAGGCACTGTATTTAGAAAATAGTTATTACAACAAACAGTGCTTTGGAAGATCTGAAAGTCCAAATCAATGTGCTCTATCAACCATAAGTAGATCTAAGAAGCCCTGACTGAAAAGAACAGAAATGTAAAAAGCTGATAAATTTAAAGATTATAAAATTGGTTTATTGTAAAAGCAATTCAAGAACACCCAGTTAAAATCTTATCCCAATGCTACCCAATACAACCAAGAAGCAGTTAAGCACTTTTACATTAGGAACGAGGACATAAAACAAGAGACCACATCAAGGCTGTGATTCAAACTCAAAAAGGGAAAGGACTCTTTCGTCTCCTTCAGGTCAGTATAGAGGGCATCATAAGATCAAAGCACTGTGCCAGGTATCACAGTACGCTGCGGTACTTTTAAATAGGGCAATCTAAATAATGTAATATCTTTTTAAGACTAATTTTAAGGCGGGACATTGTGGCTCGCACCTGTAATCCCATCACTTTGGGAGGTTGAGGTGGGAGGATGCCTTGATCCCAGGAGTTCAATACCACCCTGGAATAATAGGGAGATCCTGTCTGCACAAAAAATTAAAAAATTAGTGGGGCATGGTAGACCATGCTTGTAGTCCCAGCTACTCAGAAGGCTGAGGTGGGAAACTCACTTGAGCCCAGGAATTTCACGGTGCAGTGAGCTACTGCACTCCAGTGTGGGTGAAGACAGCATTACCCTGTCTGAAAAAAAGAGACTAGTTTTAGCTTATAATAAAGAGGCTCAGAACAGTAAAATAAAACCAGAACTGTCTAAACTAAACTTAAGCACAACCTTCACTAGATTATAAGACTATCCTCGAGGATTTACTAAACAAACAAAATTATGAAAAGAGATCCCAATGAAAACCAGAGAGAAGAAACAGGATACATGAATTCCTGCAACATGGTACAGATGTCACAAATACTACTCGAGGATAGTTTTGTTTTGTTTAAAGAAGGGTGTAACAATGGATGGAGGAGAGAAACAGACAATTCAAAAAGGAAGAAATGTATGATGGATAAGTAAATGAAAATGATTTCAATTTCTCAAATAACCAAATAACTGAAAATTAAGAGTAAGATCCATTTTTGTCCTTCCAATTGACAAATTTTTATTATGCCCCATTCATCACATTTAACTGGCAATCTTATTTGAATCATCAGGTAATGCAAATAACATAAATATTCATAAAGTAAAATGTCAGCTCCTACTACTGAAAATCCGAAGTATGTCCTTTGTTTTTCTATTTCTTTTTTCTTCTTTTTAAATGTTTTCTATATAAAAATATAGAAAAACATAAAACAAAGTAAAATACATCTACAATTATACACCTTTTTATAAGCTGTCTATAAAATAAGAAGTGATAATCCTAAGGCAGTCTTTACTCCAACCTCAATTGACTCCAACATACCCAGCCCTACTAGCTTTCTGGGTACATGTAAACATATTATAAATAATCCTTTTATAAAATTTTTAAATTACTTACAAAAATGAGAGAATACATCATCTAAACCAATGTATAGAAGATAAGCAAAGGTTTGTTTTAAGGATAATACCTTCTATTAGAGAAAAGGTACTGTAAAATAGGTACCCTCCTACACGGATTTCTACTGATTATAGAAATGTATCATTCCGTGCACCCTTTTGGAGGCCAATTTGGTAATATATAAGAAAATCTTGAAAATATTTAAAATCTTTGATCCAATAATTCTACTCCAAGAGATTTATCATTAGGAAATTATCAAATGTATATTGGATATATACAAACATTCACATTTAAAAATGTTCATCATGGCCGGGCGCGGTGGCTCAAGCCTGTAATCCCAGCACTTTGGGAGGCCGAGACGGGCGGATCACAAGGTCAGAAGATCGAGACCATCCTGGCTAACACGGTGAAACCCCGTCTCTACTAAAAAATACAAAAAACTAGCCGGGCGAGGTGGCGGGCGCCTGTAGTCCCAGCTACTCGGGAGGCTGAGGCAGGAGAATGGCGTAAACCCAGGAGGCGGAGCTTGCAGTGAGCTGAGATCGTGCCACTGCACTCCAGCCTGGGCGACAGAGCGAGACTCCGTCTCAAAAAAAAAAAAAAAAAAAGTTCATCATTAAATGTCTTACAATAGGGCAATTTGTAGATACAATATGTATGGATCATCAGGCAACTATTAAAAACCATGTATTTTGAAAATAGTTTTACATGGAGAAATGCTCAATATAATGGTCAATGAAAAATGAAGAATACAAAATTATATAACATGAGGACATAAAACAAATACTACAGTTATATAGATCAATGTGGATGACTTTTTAAAACTTAATGTTGGTTAAAACAAAGCATGTCACAAAAGATTACATACTGTATGATTCAACTTACATGAAAGTCAAAAACAGGCAAAACTACAAATAAATATATATTACACAAAAATCTGTAATAGGAAGGGACTTGGAAATAATGCCCCAATTACTTGCTAGTAGCTCTTCCCGTACTTTCTCAAGTGGGAAACGACTATAAAAAGACAGGGAGCAAACAAGAGTTGGCTCCAAAACCTGGAGGGAGCAGCTTTGTACAGGCGGTTGTCATCAGGGTTCTGGGACTTGGGCAAGCCTAGACAGCTCAATTTCAAATTAATTCCAAAGACCACATGAAGAATATCATTGAAAAAAAAATGCAGTATCATACCTATTTGTATTGGCAGAATCAATTATAAGTCTTAAAAAGAAAAAAAAAGCTTTCTTTAGAAAATCCAAATTGATCTTACATGGCTCCAGTTTTGGAGATAAGGCAAATATATTCTGCCTTGAGCATCCACATGTTTTCCGACTGAGATTTCCATATTTGCAGTTGGCTTCAAGAAGCAAATAGGTGGAGCAAAAGGGTGAGAATCCAAAATCCAGAAACGAATTGGTATGTTATATGTATTACCTATTTGAGACAAAAGAAACATATCTTCAAACAATAATAAAACACACACATTATACTTATGATATAGCTAGGTGGCATTTTAAGAAATGAGTAGGCTGGGTATGATGGCTGAAGCCTGTAATCCCAGCACTTTGGGAGGCTGAGGTGAGCAGATCTCATGAGCCCAGGAGTTTGAGACCAGCCTAGGCAACATGGAGAAACCCCATCTCTACAAAAAATTTTAAAATTAGCTGGGTGTGGTGGCACACACCTACAGTCCCAGTTACTGGGGAGGCTGAGATGGGCGGATGACTTGAGCCCGGGAGGTCAAGTTTGCATTAAGCCATGATTGTGCCACTGCACTCTAGCCTGGGTGATGGAGTGAGACCCTGTCTCAAAAAAAAAAAAAAAAGAAAAGAAAAGAAATGAGTAGTCTAGTCAGGTTTACATATAAAGGATTAATGTTAATCAAGGCCTATTCCTCCCATTTCATCCACATTCACATTGAGAATATGTTCCTTTTAGAGCACTGGTACAACACTTGAGTAAGTTTAATTACAGATCACAAGGTCAGGAGATGGATACCATTCTGGCTAACACGGTGAAACCCCGTCTCTACTAAATACACAAAAATTAGCCGGGTGTGGTGGCAGGCGCCTGTAGTCCCAGCTACTCGGGAGGCTGAGGCAGGAGAATGGCGTGAACCTGGGAAGCGGAACTTGCAGTGAGCTGAGATCGCACCACTGCACTCCAGCCTGGGTGACAATGGGAGACTCCGTCTCAAACAAAACAAAACAAAACAAAACAAAACAATGCCCAAATCATCCACCCTGCCTCTCAAAAAAAAAAAAAAAAATATCAAATTTTCAAAAATGTTTACTAATATAGCCAGAGTGGCAGGCCAAATCCTGATAAGAGTTGCTTCCTACATTAATCACTACACATTAAAGAAAAGGAAAGAAATGTCTATTGAAGGCCAGGTGTGATGGCTCACGTCTGTCATCCCAGCACTTCGAGGTGGGTGGATCACTTGAGGTCAGGAGTTCGAGACCAGCCTGACCAACATGGTGAAACCCCGTCTCTACTAAAAATTCAAAATGTTAACCGGGCATGGTGGCAAGCACTTGTAATCCCAGATACTTGGAAGGCTGAGGCACGAGAATCGCCTGAACCCAGGAGGCGGAGGCTGCAGTGAACCAAGATTGCGCCATTGTACTCCAGCCAGGGTGACAGCCCAACACTCTGTCTCAAAAAACAAAACAAAAAATGTCTATTGAAAGTATTCCCCTGGTTGATCAAGGATCTGCCTCCACCAATACCCCTCCCCAGCAGTATTCATGTATTTTAACAGCCCATGACTAGCAAAGCAATTGGTGACTCAGATTCCTGTGTCTAAATGGTAAGATTTCACCACTAGTTCACTAGTCTCTTCTTCCTTCCCTCTTTCCCATCAGCAAATACCTTGACTTCTACCCTGCACATCTAGCTTTTAGTAATTCAGCACTGAAGAGTCCAAACTCCTGACACAAAGTCCTCAGATTTAAAGGAATTATATCATGAGAACGTAACTTAAGTTGGATGTAAACAAAGTTTAGATAGGTGTGATCTTAAGACAATACATTGCTAGGCCAAAATGTGCGGACAGCTTGAGTCCAGGACTTCAAGACCAGCCTGCGCAACAAAGCAAGACCCTGGTGTGGTAGTGCATATCTGTAGTCCTAGCTACTCAGGAGGCTGAGGCAGGAAGAATGCTTAAGCCCAGAAATTTGAGGTTACAGATAGCTATGATCACGCCACTGCACTCTAGCCTAGGAAACAGAGCAACACCCTCTCTCTTAAAAGAAAAAGAAGATTATATACATCTCTAAAAAATGAGTGTTTGAAGAAAAAGTATCATTATGTCTTTTTTTTTTTTTTTTGAGACAGTCTCACTCTATCGCCAGGCTGGAGTGCAGTGGCACAGTCTCGGCTCACTGCAACCTCCGCCTCCTGGGTTCAAGCAATTCTCTGCCTCAGCCTCCCAAGTAGCTGAGATTACAGGCACCCGCCATCACACCCAGCTAATATTTTGTATTTTTAGTAGAGACGGGGTTTCACCATCTTGGCCAGGCTAGTCTTGAACTCCTGATCTTGTAATCTGCCCACCTCAGCCTCCCAAAGTGCTGGGATTACAGGCGTGAGCCACCGCACCCGGCCAATTATATCTTAACACAATGTTGGCTGTATAAGAAATAATACCAAAAATTTCTAGAGATAAATATAAGGTAATATTAACAGAAGTTTCATGTAGATGGGAGGTTAGATACAGGCTTTACTTCATCCTTTCCCAAATGTTTAAATTTTTTAACTAAAAGAGAGTAATAGAGGCAGAAAAGGCCGGGCACAGTGGCCTACACCTGTAATCCCAGTACTTTGGGAGGCAGAGGTGGGCAGATCACCAGAGGCTGGGAGTTCAAGACCAGCCTGACCAACATGGAGAAACCCTGTCTCTACTAAAAATACAAAATTAGCTGGGCATGGTGGTGCATACCTGTAATCCCAGCTACTCAGGAGACTGAGGCAGGAGAATAGCTTGAACCCAGGAGGTTGCAGTGAGCCGAGATCACGCCATTGCACTCCAGCCTAGGCAACAAGAGTGAAACTCCATTTCCAAAAAAAAAAAAAAAAACCAAAAAACATAAAGGCAGACAAATAATAATGGCCACATTTACTGAACATTTACTATATGCCAGGCACTATGCCAAGAGTTTTACTTATTGTAATTCGTTTAAGCCTTACAGTTCTGAGGTGGGCTCTAGTATTGGCCCATTTTACAGATGAGAAAGATAATATACATTCTGACCTTCTGATCAGCAGGAAATAACTAGCGTGCATTCACATTGAGTTGATACAATTCCAAAGCAAACGAAAAGTATAATGCAGAAAAAAAAAGGTGGGGGGTGCACCTGAGGAAGACCCCAGCATAAGAATCAATGACATAACTCAATGACTGCAGGACAGGCATAGTGCCAATGAGCAGGATTTTATGGTATTCAGATAACCTTTCTTCCCTCATGTTACCTCCCTACTCTGTATTAGAAACTGAAATGCTACTAAGCAGTAGTTCATTTAAATTCACAAGCTCCTCTGTTAATATGCAACTACCCTTGAAAACACTGGGGTGGGTTAAGAGTTGACCTTTATCTCTCAGAATGAATCACCTTCATCAGTTTCCTTCCTTCTTCCTCTCCCTTCCTCCTTTCCCTAATACCCTTCCCTTTCCTTTCTTTTCAACATCTAACCAAGATAAATTCAGAATACAACTTAAGGGGAACAGGTCTGAGTAAAATTCTCTACGCAGCCAGGAAACAGTCTGAAAGCTTGGCAGGGAAAAGCAAGGAAAGAAAAGAAAAATCAACTCTATGCCTGTTCTGCCTACCTCACTCTGCAATCTCTGCATGGATCCCATGGCTAGCTGCATTCATCTCCATCCATTCTCCTATGCATAAAAACAAAATGAATTCCTACATATTTCCTGAGTGCCTATTATTGCAAAAGGAGGTATCATGGTGGGACATACACAGACAGAACAAAACATGAGTGCATCTCTAGCAACAAGTCATCACTGGGGGTGGGGAGTGGGGAATTAAGGGGGTTTGTGATAATCCAGGAGCTCACAAAGAAGCACCTACTTTGAAAGAAGTCCCCCCAAATGCAGCTTCCTAGGGTCTTTTGGGCAATGTATTCTCATTGTACAATGCTGAACTCTTTTTAGGAGAGCAAAGTTATGCTGCTGTCTCCCCATTTGGTTTCCAAATCTTTCTCAGTCCCCCTTTCAGTGTATCTTTAATGCCCCAGTAAGCCACTTATTCGTAAGCCCTTCAGTCAATAATCAAACTAACTCAACTATTCAACAAATACCAAAAATTTCCTTTAAGCACATAACTGTATATTAGTGATTATAGATGTTATTCTTCCTGGGATTATTTGCATTTCAAAAGAACGTGAACTTTTTTTTTTTTTGAGACTGAGTCTCACTCCGTCACCCAGGCTAGAGTGCAGTGGCATGATCTCGGCTCACTGCAACCTCCGCCTCCCAAGTTCAAGAGATTCCCCTGCCTCAGCCTTCTGAGTAGTTGGGATTACAAGCCGTGCCATTAGGCCTAATTTTTGTATTTTTAGTAGAGACGGGATTTCACCATGTTGGCCGGGCTGGTCTCGAAATTCTGACCTCACGTGATCTGCCCACCTAGGCCTCCCAAAGTGCTGGGATTACAGGCATGAGCCACCACACCCAGCAAGAACAGTGAATTTCTAATAGTGAAACTTCAGGCACCACTTCAGAGAAATATTTGGAAACAAAGATTCACTGGTATTCTTAAAATCATACTATATATAAGCAATCTCTTGTGATTCTTATCTGAAAGGTTAGTCCTTGTTGAACACAGGAGAAGTAGGTCTGGAAACATGGGAAGAGTTAAGTATAAGAAAAGTTAGTGATTTGTTTTCCTTTATTTTTGGGCAAACACTTAGCTATTTTAAACTGCTAGGTCACTCTAAAATGTGTTCCTTTCTTTGAGCTTTCATGACCTCTTGTGTTGTAAAATTTTCCTATTGGAGTCTGAGTTTCAGGCTAACACTAGCTGTGTGATCTTAGGTAAATCAGACCAGGCTAAGATTCAGTTTCACCTATGGAATGGAGATAATGTTATATCACATAGAGAGGAAAGGAGGGGAACAAAATATAGACGTAGAAGAAAAAAGTAACTCTCCCCAAGGGCAGGCCTATGTCTGTCTTGCTTTCCTTTGTACCCTGGAGCCTACCAGAGCAGTGGGCACACACTTGACAATAAGTATTTGTTGAATTGAACTGAACTTGTTGACATTAATATAGGCTTTCCTTGACTGGAACAGATCCAGTAAGGTTCTGTATAGGTCATATATCCGTAACAATACTTTAAGAATGTTATGGCATAAACAAATGTAAGTTATTAAATGAACTGGTCTTTTAGAAAACTCACGTTTTTTCAACTTCCACACTTACCCTGATACATCACAGGAATTGTGCCAGTAAAATTCAGCAGGTCTTTCTGGGAACTATCTTTAAAAACTAGAAGAAAAAAAAAGCCCTAAATGTGCAGTCAGAAAGAGAAAGAACTGTAGTAAAGTATGTAAGTGTGACGTGTGTGCTCATGAATACACACACAAATACACACACAATCTCTAAACATAATCTAGGAATCGGTAAATCTGTCAACAAGAGGAAATGATTAGATGTTGTTTACTTAGAAAGCAGTAACGGTAGCTGAAAGAATACAGGCCTTTGATACTGAAATCCCAAGTTCTAGGGCCACCTTCCCCACTTAGAGGAATGTGACTTTTGGTGACTTTAATCGTCTTTGATCTTCAGTCTCATCATTTATAAAATAAAGATAATAAGACTGCCTTACCAAGTTGTCATAACGATCGTATGACAGAATGTGAAAACTTTTAAGAAGTACTATAATATTTGGGGCCATTATTAAATAATTGTCACATGTCAGTTGCAAAGTGGTTCTACTCCTCTCTCCTCGGGGTCAACACCTACCTCCACTATGCCCCCTGTCAGCAGGAAGAAGCCAGAGTGATCGACGGCCTTTTCCCATTTTCATTAGCCAACACCTTAAGATTAAGGTGTTTTGGCCGGGTGCGGTGGCTCAAGCCTGTAATCCCAGCACTTTGGGAGGCCGAGACAGGCAGATCACGAGGTCGGGAGATCGAGACCATCCTGGCTAACACGGTGAAACCCCGTCTCTACTAAAAATACAAAAAAAAAAAAACTAGCCGGGCATAGTGGTGGGCGCCTGTAGTCCCAGCTACTCGGGAGGCTGAGGCAGGAGAATGGCGAGAACCCAGGAGGCGGAGCTTGCAGTGAGCCGAGATCGGGCCACCGCACTCCAGCCTGGGTGACTGAGCAAGACTCCGTCTCAAAAAAAAAAAAAAAAGATTAAGGTGTTTTAAAAACCCAAAGGGAGGATTGAAATTGCCTTTGCAAAATGATGACTGAGACAGCAAAAGAGATCTAACCTAACCAACTCCATCTTCCTTCTAAACTTTAAGCTGTCCTTGTTCTTTCCTGGGCATAGGCTGAACTCACTTTGGAAAGAACTTAATTTATAATTTATAGTTTAAAACAAAGACAATAACAGCCCTTTCGCAAAACAAACTTCCTTCTTGCCTGGGGACTAGACTGCCCTTGTAGGACTAACAAATTAGCCACAAAATTAAAAATTATGGTTTATGGCCGGGCATGGTGGCTCACACCTGTAACCCCAGCACTTTGGGAGGCCAAGGCAGGTGGATTACTAGAGGTCAGAAGTTCAAGACCAGCTTGGGCAACATGATGAAACCCCATCTCTACAAAAATACAAAAATTAGCCGGGTGTGGTGGGTCCGAGCTGCTTGGGAGGCTGAGGCAGGAGAATAACTTGAAGCCAGGAGGCAGAGGTTGCAGTGAGCCAAGATTGCGCCACTGCACTCCAGACTGGGCAACACAGTGAGACTCTGTCTCAGAAAAATAAATAAAGTAAAATAAAATAAAAATTATGGTTTAGTAATCATGCACTTGGAGGCTTACAAGATTCTGGTCCTCCCTAAACTGCTCCTAAGATCAGCGCTTATTTTGCAGGCCGTACACTTGACGGATCAGCTGGCACCACCCAGATTGATAAACTGGCTCATCTGATCTTGTGACCCCAACCTGGGAAGTGACTTAGAGCAAGAGGACAACTTCAACTTCCCATGATTTCATCTTCTACCTAACCAATCAGCACTCCTGGCTCACTGGCTTCCCCCACCCACCAAGCTGTCATTAAAAACTGATCTCTGAATACTCAGGGAGACTGATTTGAGTAACAGTAAAATTCCAGGTGTGGCACAGTGGCTCATGCCTGTAATCCTAGCACTTTGGGAGGCTGAAGTGGGTGGATCGCTTGAGGTCAGGAGTTCAAGACCAGTGTGGCCAACATGGTGAAACCTCGTCTCTACTAAAAATACAAAAATTAGCAGGGCATGGTGGCATGCACCTGTAGTTCCAGCTACTGGAGAGGCTGACGCATGAGAATTGCTTGAACCCAGGAGGGGGAGGCTGCAGTGAGCTGAGATCATGCCACTGCACTTCAGCCTGGGCAACAGACAGTGACTACGTCTCAAACAAACAAACCAACCAACCTCCAGTCTCCCGCAAAAAACAAACGGACAAAATATTATCACATGTAACAAAATCATTTATAGTCACTTTTAGAATCAGAAGAAAAACTGCCAGCATTGCTTTCTAAAGCAACCTGTTAGATCAATAATTACTTTCCTTGGTTTCTCTAATTCCATTATTCTCAACCTTTTTTCAACATTCATATCTCTGAAATTTCAACTTTCCCATCAATAACTGGGACACACTGATAGAGAATCAATGCCCTAATCTCAGGATTGAGTACAGAAAACACTATCTCTGGTCTCAAACAATCAAACTATCTTGGAGTGCAGTCCTTTTAGCACTTCAGTAGCTATATTATTTGAGCAGACGAAGAACAAATTTTAAATAGATTTCATAACCTATTAGAAAGCAGCAAGAGGAAACCAGGCTGTGTTAGTCTATTCACATTCCGGTAACAAAATACCATTGACTGGGTGGCTTATAAACAGCAAAATTTATTTGTCATAGTCTAGAGGCTGGAAAGTTTGAGGCCAAGGTGCTAGCAGATTTGGTGTCTGGTGAGGGCCTGCTTCCTGGTATATATGCAGCTGTCTTTTTGTTGTGTCCTAACATGGTGGGAAGGGCGAGGTGGACGAAGCAAGGAGTCTCTCTCAGGGCTTTTTTTTGTTTAATGGAGTCTCGCTGTGTTGCCCAGGCAGGCTGGAGTGCAGTGGCACAATCTCAGCTTACTGCAACCTCCGCCTCCCAGGTTCAAGCAATTCTCCTGCGTCAGCCTCCCTAGTAGTTGGGATTACAGGCACCCACCACCATGCCCGGCTAATTTTCTTGTATTTTTAGTAGAGATAGGGTTTCACTATGTTGGCCAGTCTGGTCTCAAACTCCTGACCTCAATTGATACACCCACCTCGGCCTCCCAAAGTGCTGCGATTACAGGTGTGAGTCACTGCGCCCAGCCATGGGCTCTTTTAAGAAGACACCAGTCTCATTCATGAGGGCCCAAAGGCCCCCCTCCTAATACCATCACCTTGTGGGTTAGGATTTCAGCATATGAACTTGCAGGGACACAAACATTCAGACCATAGCACAGGCTGATACAGAAAACCCAAGGGCCAAGAGTGTATGTCAGTATAAGTGTTTACCTTGAATTACATGAAGGAAAGGTAACAATGAATGAAGGGACCACTAGCAAAAACTAAATAGAAACAGGAGTGGAATAGGGTTTGTTACTCCAGGACATAGAACCACCTAGAAATAGGGTAGAGAAACTACTAGTATGAATATTCATTGTCTAAGCAAAATATTTAAAAAGCCAAAATAGAAGTGACTGTGATGCGTTACTGTCATTGTCTTCAATAAAAAAATGTACATTGACAATATTAATCCTATAATTTGAGGGTTTAATGGCATTAGAGCTTTCTCTAGACAGGGAAATGAGAATCAGAAGTAATCGACACAATAAAGCATCAAACTATAAGGTGAAGAAAGACATTGTATAAGAGTAAGCAAAAATTCTAAATAGATTTGATAACCTGTTAGAAAGGGGAAAGAAGGCCAGGCGCAGTGGCTCACGCCTGTATTCGCAACACTTTGGGAGGCCGAGGCGGGCGGATCACTTGAGGTCAGGAGTTGGAGACGAGCCTGGCCAACATGGTGAAACCCTGTCTCTACTAAAAATACAAAAAATTAGCTGGGCTTGGTGGTGCAAGCCTATAATCCCAGCTACTCAGGAGGCTGAGACAGGAGAACTGCTTGAACCCGGGAGGTGGAGGTTGTGAAAGAAATCAGGCACATTCCTCAGCCCCGGGCTCAACACAAACAGGCCCAGTACAAACACCATATATCTCTCAACTTCCTGAGCCCAGTACAAACACATCCCACCATATATCTCTCAATTTCCTGAGCCCAGTACAAACACCACCTGGAAAATCCCCGATAAGGACACAGCCGTTTGAGGTTTTACTGAAAGCGCGGGAACCAATAGAAAAACTACTGAATGTATAACTTAAAATGTAAACCAATTGTAATGCTGTAACCAAAAGAATTCCCTTGTTCCTCTGTAACTTTACGTATCCTATTTATATCGGGCTATAAAAAGCAAGCACTCGCATTGTTCAGGGCCCTCTTGTATGCTGTGGAATGGAGGGACCAAGTTCGAACTTGCAGTAAAAGATCCTTGCCGCCTGGCTTTGACTCTGGACTCTGGTGGTCTTCTTTGGGGAACAAACGGTCTGGGCATTACAGTTGCAGTGAGCCAAGATGGCGCCACTGTACTCCAGCCTGGGCAACAGGAGCAAAACTCCGTCTCAAAAAAAAAAAAAAAAATAGAGGAAAGGGACAACAGAGTACAAGACAGACATGAGTACAAACCCCAACTCCATCCCTTACTAGCTGTGTAATCTTGAGCAAGCTATTTAAACTCCTGGAGTCTCAGTTTATCTGCAAAATAAAGACAATAATACCACACAGCTTTGGTTGTAAAAAAAATATTTAAGATAATATAGACAGGCCAGGCGCAGTGACTCACACCTGCAATCCCAGCACTTTGGGAGGGTGAGGCAGGTGACTCACTTGAAGTCAGGAGTTCGAGACCAGTCTGGCCAACATGGTGAAACCCCCGTCTCTACTGAAAATACAAAAATTAACCAGGCATCACGGTGGGCACCTATAATCCCAGCTACTTGTGGGGAAAAGAAAGAGAGATCAGACTGGTACTGTGTCTATATAGAAAGAAGTAGACACAAGAGACTCCATTTTGTTCTATATTTGAGATGCTCTTAATCTGTGACCTACCCCCAACCTTGTCCTTGCAAGAGACATGTGCTGTGGTGACTCAAGGTTTAACGGATTTGGGGCTGTGCAGGGTGTACTTTGTTGAACAAGTGCCTGAAGGCAGTATGCTTGTGAAAAGTCATCACCATTCTCTTAATCTCAAGTACCTAGGGACACGTACACTGCCAAAGGTCACAGGGACCTCTGCCTAGGAAAGCTAGGTATTGTCTAAGGTTTCTCCCCATGTGATAGTCTGAAATATGCCCTCGTGGCAAGGGAAAGACCTGATCGTCCCCCAGTCTGACACCCGTGAAGGGTCTGTGCTGAGGAGGACTAGTACAAGAGGAAAGAAGGCCTCTTGGTAGTTGAGATAGAGAAAAGCATCTGTCTCCTGCCCGTCCCTGGGTGGGGAACATCTCGGTGTAAAACCCGATTGTATGTTCTGTTTACTGAGAAAGGAGAAAACCACCTAACGGCTGAAGGTGGCACGCGCTGGCGGCAATGCTGCTCTTTATGCACTAAAAAGGTTTATGGAGATGTTTGCATATGCATATCAAGGCACAGCACTTTTCCTTAAACTTATGTCACAGAGATCTTTATTCATATGTCTTACTGCTGACCTTCTCCCTATGATTATCCTATTATCCTGCCACTTCCCTTTTTCTAAGATGGTAAAGATAATGATCAATAAATACTGAGGGAACTCACAGACCCGGTGCCGGCGTGGGTCCTCTGTATGCTGAGCGCCGGTCCCCTGGGCCCACTTTTTCTTTCTCTATGTTTTGTCTCTGTGTCTCATTTCTTTTCTCAAGTCTCTCGTTCCACCTAATGAGAAACGCCCACAGGTGGGGAGGGGCAGGCCACCCCTTCACTACTCAGGAGGCTGAGATAGCAGAATCACTTGAACCCAGGAGGTGGAGGTTGCAGTGAGCCGAGATTACGCCACTGCACTCCAGCCTGGGTAACAGAGCAAGACTCTGTATCAAAAATAATAATAATGATGATGATATAGATAAAACATTTGGAAGAATATCTGGCATTCAATAAACAGTAGCTATTATATCCCTCATTCCAGGCACTTACATAGCACCAAATAACTAGGTGCTAATCAAGAGACCAGTCACTGATGAATCAGAATCTAATAATTTCTTTTTTTTGAGAGAGAGGGTCTCACTTGGTTGCCCATGCTGGAGTGCGGTGGACCAATCTCGGCTTACTGCAACCTCCGCCTCCCGGTTCAAGCAATTCTCCTGCCTCAGCCTCCTGAGAAGCTGGGATTACAGGTGCATGGCACCATACCGAGCTATTTTTTTGTATTTTTAGTAGAAACAGGGTTTCATCATGTTGGCCAGGCTGGTCTCAAACTCCTGGCCTCAAGTGATCCACCTGCCTCGGCCTTCCATAGTGCTGAGGATTACAGGTGTGATACACCTTGCCCAGCCTAGAATCTAATAATTTCTTCCACATACACAATTATGTGCCACATATGTAAGCCTATGCTATTGTGCTAATCAATACTTCAATACGCCAGGTGCGGTGGCTTACACCTGTAACTCCAGCACTTTGGGAGGCCGAGGCATGTGGATCATGATGAGGTCAGGAAATCAAGACCATCCTGGCTAACACGGTGAAACTCTATCTCTACTAAAAACACAAAATGTTAGCCGGGTGTGGTGGCATGCACCTGAAGTCCCAGCTACTTGAGAGGCTGAGGCAGAAGAATCGCTTGAACCCGGGAAGCGGAGGTTGCAGTGAGCCGAGATTGCGCCACTGCACTCCCGCCTAGGCAACAGAGCGAGACTCCATCTCAAAAAAAAAAGCAAAAACCAAACACTTCAATAACTCCTCAAGATATCTATTATATAAATCTGAATTTATATAATCTGAATTTATCTGAACATTTTCTTAATCTAACTGAAATTTAAAACATACACATGCAGAATAAAGCAGTTTTTGAAAATGTGAATTTTGACTAATTCTTGGGTCCTGAATTTTAACAAGCATTTGTATTTATTTATTTATTTTGGCATGTTTACTTTATTAATATGATACATAATTTTTAAAACAACTTGTATTTTAGGTTTGGGGGTACATGTGAAGGTTTGTTACATAGGTAAACTCATGTTGTGGGGATTTGTTGTGCAGATTTATTTCATCACCTAAGTATGAGGCCCAGTTTCCAAGTTATCTTTTCTACTCTTTTCTCCCCTCCCATGTTCCATCCTCAAGTAGACCCTAGTCTCTTGTTTCCTTCTTTGTGTTTATGAGTTCTCATCATTTAGCTTCCATTTATTTATTTATTTATTTATTTATTGAGACGGAGTCTCACTCTGTTGCCAGGCTTGGAGTGCAGTGGCGCAATCTCAGCTCCCTGCAATCTCCGCCTCCTGGGTTTAAGCAATTCCCCTGCCTCAGCCTTCTGAGTAGCTGGGACGACAGGTGCACATCACCACGCCCGGCTAATTTTTTTGTATTTTAGTAGAGGCAGGGTTTCACCGTGTTGGTCAGGATGGTCTCGATCTCCTGATGGTGTGATCTACCTGCCTCAGCCTCCCAAAGTGCTGGAATTACAGACGTGAGCCACTGCGCCCTGCCTAGCTCCCACTTATAAGTGAGAACATGCGGTATTTGGTTTTCTGTTCCTGCGCTAGTTCAGCATTTATTTTTAAGTGGAATAAAATGGGGCCGGGCACAGTGGCTCACACTTGTAATCCCAACAATTTGGGAGGCCAAGGCGAGCAGATCACTTGAGGCCAGGATATCGAGACCAGCCTGGCCAACATAGCAAAACCCCAACTTTACTAAAAATATAAAAATTATCTGGGCATGGTGGCACGCATCTGTAATTCCAGCTACTCAGGATGCTGAGGCAGGAGAATTGCTTCAACCTATGAGGCAGAAGTTGCAGTAAGCCAGGATCACACCACTGCACTCCAGCCTGGGCAACAGAGTGAGGCTCTATCTCAAAATTAATTAATTAATTAATTTAATTAAAATTTTAAAAATGGGATAGAACAGAAAATGTCAAAGTGGACACAGTATTTAGTTATGTGCATATGGGATCATGATATAAAATATACTTCCAACTGCAGGCTGTAGTCAGAAATTTTTGAAAGCTAATAGACCAGGAGGGGTGGCTCACACCTGTAATCCCAACACTTTGGGAGGCAGAGGCAGGAGGATCATCCTGAGGTCAGGAGTTTGAGACCAGCCTGGCCAACATGGCAAAACCCCATCTCTACTAAAAATACAAAAATTAGCCAGGAGTGGTGGTGCATCTCAGTAATCCCAGCTACTTGGAAGGCTGAGGCAGGAGAATTGCTTGAACCTAGAAGGCAGAGGTTGCAGTGAGCTGAGATCGTGCCACTGCACTCCAGCCTGGGCAACAGAGCAAGACTCTGTCTCAAAAAAAAAAAAAAAAAAGAATAAAGTAAAATATTTCTTAGATAACTAAATTCTTACTATTAAGTGAACAAGATAACTAAAACTGTTAATAATTTAGAATCAACCATATATATGATAGGCGGAATAAGGTCCTCCAAAGATGTCCATATCCAACCCTTGGAACCTGTGAATATGTCACCTTACTTGGCAAAGGGACTTTTTAGATGTGATTAGTGACTCTGATCACTTGGCTAACCTTAAAAAAATTAAGGAGTCTGAGATGAAGAAATTATCCGGTATTACTGGGGTGGGTCTAATCTAATCACATTGGTTCTTAAAAGTAGAGATATCTGGCCGAGTGTGGTGGCTCACACCTGTAATCCCAGCACTTTGGGAGGCTGAGGCTGGCAGATCACGAGGTCAGGAGATTGAGACCATCCTGGCCAACAAGGTGAAACCCCATCTCTACTAAATGACAAAAATTAGCTGGGCATGGTGGTGGGCACCTGTAGTCCCAGCTACTCAGGAGGCTGAGGCAGGAGAATGGCGTGAACCCGGGAGGCGGAGCTTGCAGTGAGCTGAGACTGCGACACTGCACTCGAGCCTGGGCGACAGAGCGAGACTCTGTCTCAAGAAAAAAAAAAAAGCAGAGAATCTTTCCCAGCTGTGGTCAGAGGGCGATTTGACTACGGAAGAATGGTTAGAGACAGTTGGACTTCTTGCCCTACAGAATTGTAACATAGTAAATGTGTGTTTTTTAAAGCCACTAAGTTTGTGGTAGTTTGTTACAGCAGCAATAGAAAACTAATACAAGATACACTGTATTAATTTAAGCTTTCTCAGAAATTGCAGTTTATAAAGTATAGCTGAAAATCAGAGGATAAAAGAGAAAACAAGAAATTACAATTTTGCAGCTCTTTAGGACCAAAAATTAGTAGTTCAAATAATGCAGCATTTAAACTAGAGGATATGATTCTTACCATAGGTGTCCATGGAATATTTGAAATGTGGGAAAAATACATTTACATTCTTTAGTTCTTCCACAGTTAGGTCCCTGAACTTGTACTGAAAAGAGAAAAATAAGCATAAGCATGTAGTAAGAATAAAGCTTATAAAAGAACAATTGCAGTTAACTTTTTTTTTTTGAGACAGAGTCTCGCTCTGTTGCCCAGGTTGGAATGCAGTGGTGGGATCTCGGCTCACTGCAACCTCTATCTCCTGGGTTTAAGCGATTCTCCTGCCTCAGCCTCCCGAGTTGCTGGGATTACAGGCATGCGCCACCACGCCTGGCTAATTTTTTGTACTTTTAGTAGAGACAGGGTTTCGCCATGTTGGTCAGGCTGGTCTCAAACTCCTGACTTCCTGATCCACCCGCCTCAGCCTCCCAAAGTGCTGTGGTTACAGGAGTGAGCCACGACGCCTGGCCTGCAGTTAACATTTAACTGACAATTTACCGTGTACTAGGCCCTGAGCTCTGAGCTTTACAAACATGAATGGTATTTGATTTAATCTTTTTAACAACACCCCTACGAGGCAGGGAGGGCTTTACAACTGCTCTATAGGAGCAGCAGAAGAAAACGAAAGCTAGAGAATCAGAGTAACTTGCTGAGTTCAATAGCAAGTTAAATAGTGAAGCCGGAGCTCAAATCCAGGACCAGGGTCTTTAATCTCTAAATCAAACTGCCTCCAAACACCTCCAGAGAGAGAAGGCAGAATGAATCACCCCTCTCACCACCATTCAAGATCCAGCTGTCTTTTTGGCATGACTTATTCACTTGAGACACCTCGACTTTCCCCTCCCACCTTCCTGGCACTGCATGCTGGGTTTCAAGTGGAAAACAAAATCATGTAAGGTTTTGTAGTCAGGTGTGTGAACTGCCTCTTCATTTATCCAGATGTCTTCTCAGAGATACTAACTTGGTTGTCTTGGGGGCAAAATCATTTAAATTATTTAAGCTTATTTTCTCATCTACAAAAATAAATAATACTTACCTCTTACGCTGCGTTGAGGTTTAAATGAAAGAAAATAAGTATATTAAGAGTTTACCATTCTGAAAATGTATTTGAGACAACAGTTCCTTTTACAATGGCACCAAAAAGAATAAAATATTTAGGAATAAATGTAAAAAGGTACAAAACTTCAACTCTGAAAACTACAGAACATTGTTGAAAAAAATAAAATAGAGCAAAGTAAATGGAAAGCATCCCTTGTTCATGGATTTGAAGATAGTATTGTTAAGATGACAATTTTCCTCAACAGATTCAACACAGTCCCTATCAAAAGCCCAGCTGCCTTTTTTTTTTTTTTTTTGGCAAAGATGTACAGACTCTAAAATTCATATGGAAATTCAAGGGACCCAGAATAGCCAAAACAATCAGGAAAAAGAACAAAACAGCTGGTGGATTCATACTATAATCAAAAGACAGGCTATAACCAAAAGGAGAAAATAACAAGTGTTGGAGAGGATGTAAAGAAATCAGAACTCACACATATACCACTGCCAGTGGCAAAACGATGCAGCTGCTTTGGGAAACAGCCTGGTAGTTCTTCAAAAGATTCAACACAGAGTCAGGGTTACCACATGACTGAGCAATTCCACTTCTCGGTATACACCCAAGAAAAATGAAAACAGGTATCTACACAAAAACTTGTATATGACTGTTCATACCAGCATTATTAATACTAGCCAAAAAGTGAAAACAGTCCAAATGTCCATTAACTAATGAATGGATAAATAAAATGTGGCATATCCATAAAATGAAATATTCAACCACAAAAAGGAATAAAGGGCTAATACATGCTACAACATGGATGAACCTTAAAAACGCTATGCTAAGTGAAAGAAAATAGACACAGGAAGTGCCTGCCTCTGGTCTTGGCCAGAGACTGTGCTTCCCAGAAAAAAAAAAGAAAAATTAAAAATAAAAGAAATGAGACAGAGGCTACATATTTTATGATTCCATGTATATGCAATATCCTGAACCGGCAAATACATAGAAACACAAAGTAGACTGGTGGATACCTAGGATTGTGGGAGTTTGGGAGAAAATGGAAGAGGATTGCTAGTGGATCCTGTTTCCTCTCTCAGAGCCTTAAGTTGTTTGCCCGCAAAAAAGATACAGCTTGCCGGGCGCGGTGGCTCATGCCTGTAATCCCAGCACTTTGTGAGGCCAAGGTGGGTGGATCACCTGAAGTCAGGAGTTCGAGACTAGCCTGACCAACATGGTGAAACCCCATCTCCACTAAAAATACAAAATTAGCTGGGTGTGGTGGCAGATGCCTGTAATCCCAGCTACTTGCGAGGCTAAGGCAGGAGAACAGCTTAAACCCAGGAGGCGGAGGTTGCAGTGAGCCAAGATCGTGCCATTGCACTCCAGCCTGGGCAACAAGAGCGAAACTCCAACTCAAAAAAAAAAAAAAAAGATATAGCTCTACTGCCTACCAACTTCAA